>NC_081362.1:48188409-48490493 GCF_030684315.1 Stegostoma tigrinum | reverse complement strand
GAAAGTCCATTTGACTTCTCTCCATTCGACTTCAGCAACCTTAAGATTAGTAAAGAAGACCAAATTGTCTTTTAAAATATATCTAATATCATGTTCTGACTAAACAGTTAACATTGGAAGTTACCAACAAATTGTTTGCATGGACTTCTCATGATCAACATGTTGTACTTCCAAATTATAGTGAACTGGCTACTTTTAAATCTGTTGGAATGATGTCACTGGATTATTTGTGGTTTTAATGGTTGATTTATTTACATTTTCATTTTCATTTTGCAATTCTTTGTGACAGCTACTGAAATGGATTAATGTTATCTGAATAGCAGTTCCTGTTGTTTGCAAACATAATAAAGCAAGTGGGTTTCGAATGAATAAAATGCTTTCCATCTATACATTCAATTATCATTACTTAGCTGCTATGATGGAACCGCAGTGAGAAAAATATACATCATGAGGATTTAAGTAAGAGAAATCAATCATCATAGAATCTATGGTATAGAATTGAGGAATAAAAGAAGACCTAAAACTGTAATGGGAGTTGTCTACAGGCCTAGCAGCAATAACCTGGCAGAATATTTTAATTCTGTATAAAGGCTTGGAGCAAAAGAAATGTTTTAACGAGACTGTGTAGTTTTCACATGAATGAGGGAATAACACCACAGCGCCAGTTAGAGAGAATGAATGGACTAAAAATTCAGATTTTCTGAAACATTATGTTATAGGACCAGCAAGAGGCAGGCCATGTTAAGTTTATTTAAGAGCCTGACCTTGTTCACTTAGCAGTAAAGAAACATTTACCTAACAGTGATTGTCATATGATTAATTGAAATTTAGATTTGAAGGAGAAAATTAGCACAAGAGTCTGGATTTTGATAATAATAATTAACAGGATAAAGCAGAGACTGACAACTGGAAACTGGTCAAATGCATTATTGGGTAAAACTGTAGATAATAGGTATTCAAAAATAATTTTATTTAATACAAGACCAGCATGCACCTTTTATGGATAAGAATTCCACTTTCCAGATAATATAGTCATGACAATGCTGTGACTTAAAAGGTGTTTTGTCCTTTTTTTTCAGAAAGAGGTTTTAAGAGAGAGGTAGTGAGCTGTCTATTTGGAGTAAGTAAACAGTTTAGACGCCTTGGATTTTTAAAGTTGGAACGATAGAGGTAGCCTGGATGTGTGTGGTCAACCCTCTCAGATGGGGATTTCTAGCCTTTTTTGAGTTTTTAGTTTAGCTTTGAGCAGTTGCTGTTGGAATTTCAGTCAGACAGAAGCTGCTGGAGTTTTGAAGAAGTAGAGGTTATCTTTTCTCTCTCTCGGTTACAACTAGAACCTGGGGCTTCTCTCTACTACTGCGTTGCCTGTCAGGCAAATCTATTTTCCGAATTTGCCCTTTTGCCAAGGGAGTGTGTTTATGGAATGTTACTGTATTGGAATAGTTAATTAGTAATAGTTACTCCAGCTATTATTCTATTAAGGTTTCCAATAGAGTTAAGTTACTTTAAGTTATTTTTTGTATTTTAACTAACGTGTTTAAATAAATTGTTTTGCTTAACGTCAAGTAGTTAGACTTATTGAATTGCATCTAGAACATAACATGTTACATTTGCCTTTAAAATAAGAAAAAGCTAAGATCTAGGCTTCTAAAAATATTTCTGAGGGGTTCTGGTCTCTGAAGTGAATTATTTGATAAGAATACCAGATAGAAACCTTGCACAATGTGTCATGTGAATATGCTCAGAAGTTATTTTGATAGGGAAGGACAGCAATAGGCGAATGTATTACTGGTTACAATAGAGTGAAGAATCAAGTTCAGAGAATTCTGAATTGAGTATTCCTCAGGTTAAATTGGACAATGAGGACATTCTCAAAAATTGGAATAAATTACTGAGATATCCTCCAGTGGAAAATCAAAAGACCTGAAAGCGTTACAACATCAGATGGAGTGATGTGTGGGAACAAGATGGGAAGTACTAATCTGATTACACATGATGGCGATATAGGAAATGCTGTTCCAATTAAGGAACATCTTTTTAGACTTAACCCTCCAAAGTTGCCAGAAATTCAAACAGATTGCCATTGAGCATGCATTCAATGTAATTGAAGTGAGTTGCAGCAACTGGAGCTCACCCAAAGTAATGGTGCCAAACCCAGGCGGGACCCAATGGTTATGAGTGGACTTTTGCGAAGTCAGTTAAGTTACAAAGTCTGATTCATATTCTATTCCACATTTGGAAGGTGGGACAAGCAACGTATTTCTAAGTTGGACTTAGTTAGAGTATACTGGCAGTACCTTTATCTTAAAGAGTGAAGACAATTTCAGCTTTTGTGACACTGAATAGACTGTAACATTTGAAAGTCATGCCATTTGGTATGAAAAATGCACAAGCCACACATCGAAGACTAACCAATAGTCATTTCTAGATTACCCAATTGTGTGGTGTACATTGACGACCTGGTGATTTTAGTCACACCTGGAAGGAACATTAGCAGTGTCTGTGTGAATTATTGGATTGACTTTGGGAGGCAGGCTTGGTGATAAACCTGGCTAAGAATGAGGCCGCAAAAGCCCGTGACACATTCCTGGGCCATGTTATTGGACAAGGATGGATGACCCTACAGGATGTGGAAACAGAGGTTAGTGGGAAGTTTTCCATAACACCGACAAGGGCAGTACTACGATTCCTTGGGTTGAGTTATTTTTATCGTACGTTTGTACCAAATATTAGCAGTGTGGCTTGTTCCACTCTCTGGCTTATTGAAGAAGTGCAGAAAATTTCAGTGGAAGGAGGACTGTCAGAAGGCATTTGACAGCCTGACAGCTGTGCTAACCACTGCCCCAGCGTCAGCCACACCTAATTCTGCAAAGCCATTCAAGGTGGCTACCGATGCAAGTGTCAGTGCTGCACTCTTGCAAGAAGACAATGAGAAGATAGAAAACTAATGATCATTCAATATAAATTTTCCACATTTGAGAAAGAAATCTTGAGCTTGGTGTTGGAATCACAACATTTCAACATTAATATTGACAGTAATGTGTCAAATTGGATATACTGGTCATAACCCAATTAAAGCTTTGGACAAATTTGATGAGAAAAATTCCAGACTCTTTAGATGGAGCTTATTATCGCAGCCATTCAGTTTAAAAGTTATAAACGTGGCTGGATGAGAGAATGTAAATTTCTGATGTGTTGTAGCAACTTTGAAGAAAGCTGGAGGCATTTGATGGTGGGAATAAACGGACTGAAACAGACTGTAGTGGTGAATGTTTGTATGCTTACAGTCAATGTAATGCATATGTATTGTAGTGTACTATTAGATTAAGACTAAGGATTTTTAAAAATGAAGCCATCTTTGTATATTGATGTCCATTTCTCTGTTAAACGTATTGAATGATTGAGCATTTACAATGCTCTGAGGTAAAGAATTCCAAAGATACACAATACTTTGAGTGAAATCACCTCTGCCCTAAAAGGTAGGCCCCTTACGCTAAAACTGCTCTTGTGTTTTGGATTTGCCAACCAGTAAAAGCAGCCTCTCAATATTAACCCTTATCAACCCATTTCAGGATCTTGATTGATTGTTTCAAAACAAGTGCCCCTCAGTCTTCTAAATTCTAACAAACAGAGACCCAATCTAGCTAGCCCCTCATCCTCCCTCTCATCTTAGGTGCCAGTCTATTGAAGCTTTGCTTTCAAAGCAAGTATAGCTTTTTTCAAAAATATGGACACCAAAACTGCACATACTATTCCAGATGTGGCCTCACCAAAATCCCATAAAATCATAACATGATTTCTTGTTACTCTAATCCCTTGCAATAAAGGTTAGTATGCAATTTACTTTCCTAGTTGCTTGCTGCAGTAATTGGGCCTTTCTGCTGCATCAGCTGCATGCCTATAGTTTACTTGTAAATATGGAGAAAGTCAAAACCCAAAGTTGGTTTTCTTCTCTGTAAATAAAGACAGTTTAGATCTGAATGGATTCATTAACTGTATGTATATGAAGATTCACATCTCTTAATAAGGTATGTTTTTGCAATTAAACAAATTTGGGAGAAGTTGGCTCAGTCATCATGACTGATCAGCAGAGTAAGGAAGAACCTGATGTCAAGGAACAGTAAGCCCCAGACATTACATTGGTGTTTCTATCGTTTCCTCATCTGCTAACCAAAAAGAGGATGGAGAGAGATTGAGACAGAATGTTGGGAAGTTTGTTGTTACCTAGAGTGTACAACAAACCCTCTAGAATAACTAGGGAGAAGGGCAGACCACTCACGGATAAAGGAGGGAATTTGTGCTTAGAGACAGAGGATATGGGTGAGATCCTAAATGAGTACTTTGCATCAGTATTCATCCAGGAGAAGGATACGGAGGATAGTGAGATTTATGTGGAGCATGCTAATATGCTAGGGCATTTTGAGATCAAAAAGGAAGTGGTGTTGGGTCTCTTGAAGAGCATTAAGGTGGACAAGTCCCCAGGGCCCAATAGTATCTAACAGATTACTAAGAGAGGCAACAGAGGAGATTGCTGGGCCCTTGACCAAGACCTTTCTATCCTCACTAGCCTCTGGAGATGTCCCAGAGAACTGGTGAGTAGCTAATGTTGTTCCTCTGTTCAAGAACGGAAATAGGGATAATCCAGGAAACTATAGACCAGTGAGTCTCACATGGATGGTTGGGAAGCTATTGGAGAGAATCCTTAGGGATAGGCTTTAAGTACATTTGGAAAAGCATGGCCTACTTAGGTACAGTCAACATGGCTTTGTGTGGGGCTGGTTATGTCTTACTAGATTGATTGAATTTTTCAAGGAGGTGACAACCTTCTACATTATCCACAACTCCACCAATCTTTGTGTCATCTGCAGAATTACTAACCCACCTATCTATATTTTTATCTAAGTCATTTACATACATCACCAAAAGCAGAGGTACCAGTATGAATGTGTATAGAACACCACTAGTCATGGACTTCTAGCCTGAAAAACACAAAGGTGATCGATGAAGATAGAGCAGTGGATGTTGTTGGCATGGATTTTAGTAAGGCTTTCAACAAGGTGGGCTCATTCAGAAGATTAAATGCATGGGATCCAGGGTAACTTGGCCACGTGGATTCAGAATTGGCTTGCCCATAGAAAGCAGAAGGTAGTGGTGAAAGGGTGTTTTTCAGGCTGGAAGGCCATGATTAGTGATGTTCCACAGACTTCCAACACCCATGGAGCTTTATCAGGACATTATTTCAAACAAGCCACAGCACACTGCAGCAACCCAGAATTGCGCAAAGCAGAACAAGAGCACTTATACGGGGTTTTTAAAAGGAATGAATTCCCAAAAAGCGCAATCCAGCATTACCTCCATGACATACCATAACAAGAAAACACAATATGATCAGACATCTTGTCACCCTACTGAAAAAATAGAACCGGAAGTAATGCCAATCAGCCCAGCAAACCGAGGCATATAAATAACAAGTGGGACAGAACACCAAAGCTTCACCAGAGGTGCACTGACAATGTTACCAATAGCAGAATGATGAAACATCAGCAATCAAACCCACCGACTGGGCTAGCAAGTTTACTACCTCAACCTGTGAATCAGTTTGACTGGTGATTTACAGCTGTTCCATGATTTTCATCCACGCTATAAGTCACCTTCCTTCCCACTCATATCAAATAAGTATTTGAATTAATAGCAGGAATCGGTCATTTGGTTCATCATCCTCATAGAATCCCTACAGTGTGGAAACAGGCCTTTCGGCCGAATAAATGCACACTGACCCTCAGAGCACCCACCCAAACCCATTCACCTATAACTCACCTAATCTACACATCCCTGAACACTACAGGCAATTTAGCATAGCCAATCGACCTAGCTCACACATCTTTGGACTGTGGGAGGAAACCAGAGCTCCCAGAGGAAATCCTCACAGACACGTGGAGAATGTGCAAACTCCACACAGACAGTTGCCCGAGGCTGGAAATGAGTCTGGGTCCCTGGTGCTGTGAGGCAGCAGTGCTAACCACTGTGCCATTGTGCCACACCATTTGTTTTAGCCAGCTCTGCCATTCAATAAGATTATGGGTGTTTTGATTGTAAGTTCAACTCTACATTCATGCCTACCTGCTGACAGATACTTGACAAGCAAGGGAATCAATGGCTATCTACCATGTATACTATAATCATTGTATTCACAGGCACAGCTATTACTATTGGGAGTTGTGCCAGTTCCCTTCAAATAGAAATCCTTCATTATTTGGTTAGCTATAAAGTCCATCCCTGGAGCAGCCAGAAAAGCAGGTGAAATCAATATGAGAAAGAGCAACTAGGAGCCACACAAAAGCAATGTTTTATTTATGGGCTTTTGGGGTGCACTTATAGTATGCTTTCAGTATGTTCCTGTTCTATACGCACTAAGTTCACAAGATTCTGCTCAGTGTTCCAGGCTAATGACCCAACGACCATTGATTCATTCTGATGATCAGTTATAGATCTGAAACATTAACTCAGTTTCTCTCTCACAGACTCCTTGAGTGTTTCCAGCATTTTCTATTTATATTTCAGTTTTTGAACATTGCAGCATTTTGCTTTTAAAAGAAAACATGCTGACTGCTACATATACAACTTTGTTTTACTCTCAGTAAGTAAATGAAGCCACAGAACTTTATTGATGAAATAAGTTGACATGATTAGAGCTGAGCTGTATTTCCAAAAGGTGATGCAACTGCAAAAGCCACATTCAGTTTGTTGTCTGTTGCACCAGAAATGTCATTTCTGAACCCTGTTAGTCCTTACTTTTCACCACATTCACAACATTCCTGCTGTGAAATTTATTAAAATCAAGCATTTCAATTTAGCTAAAATGTTATTCAAACATGTATTTCTGAGATGCTAGTACAAAAGTTCCAGTCCACCTAATGTTCCGTCAGTATATTCTGATGATTATGTGGCATTCTTGCAAGTAAAGATATTCTTTGTACAGGTACAATAAACTTCTTAGCTCCATCATTATACAATTATAGAATACGGTTAAATTGATGGGATTGGAATTTGCTTTGTGGAGGTATCATCCTTCTGCATAAAATCTGGCATTTTTGTCTTACAGTAATGCATCACAATGTGTGAATTGGTAATTTCACAGGTAAAGTTTACCAGCTGCAAAGCGTTTGGGGTGCTCACTTCCTTGGAAGGGCTACTGCTATAGACATTGTACTAAGGTTCAATCCTTATGCTGACAGGCATTCTGTGTATAATGCTGCTGGCCAATTAATAAATTGGGACTTGATAGATGTCTCTGGAGTGATGGGGTCACAAGCTTGGTCCATCAACTTTCTCTGTGGTTTAGGTGACAACACACAAGCTGAATTAGTTTCACCATGAGATATTTTGTTTCTGTTCACATCTGGGCTCCCTTTACCCACAGCTTGTGACTGAGTGTTGAGTCACACGCTGTGTACACCAGAGAATTTTTTTTCTGAGCCCAGCACTGTTGTGTGAGTATATAAATGGATTTAGTCCCAATTCTAAGAATATGAATGTGAACCCACACAGTTTCAGTTGATTTAAAATAAAACTGCTCCCTGGTGTCAAAACATCTTACATGAAGGAGATGCCCAATGGCAGGCAGCAAATGAATACTGAGAACACAATGACAACACAAATTACCAACAGCCTTTGAATCTTTTGTGCCTGAAAGGTTCACTGAAGACATAGGTTGCAAGCTCTTTGCAGCAGTTTGGACATGGGTCAGAGTTTTGCCAAAAGCATGTGTTTGCATACACTGGAGTTTGTTGTAACGCTGAATTCGGGAAAGTGCCTGCATACCTGGCTGCAGATCATCAAGCACTTTGCTCATTAGGGTCCCGAGTCTTGATGTATCAACGTTAGCAATAGCACATTTCTCACTCGTGCATTGTATAGGAGACTGCCATAGTCCTCACACAAAATGTAAAATCAATAACATATAGGATATTATCTTTTGTAATGCATCCAAAGAGCGGAAGACATATTCTCGATCTCTCTGGATATGTCCTCATGGTAGCCAAAGTAACACTTACTGTCACAGGTTTGAGGGACATTATTATGAACCCAACATTAGTGAGGTGAAAAGTGAAGCAGAAAGCCTCAGATGTTGCTGTCTGAATCAAAAATTAAAATGAAAGCAAAAATGGGTGTTGTAATTACAACAGATGAATATGTCACAAAAGAAAATGTTCAAAGCTAGTCTGGAATTTCCTAAATGCTGAATCAAACAACAATATGACAATGATCAGGTTGCTGTATGGTCCCAACTAGATCACAAGTACCAAGCAGTGGTGTGAGCGAGCTCCTGGAGATCTGCCACCGGTACTTTCGCAGTGAACCACACAGATGAGGTGCTGAGTGCATTTGGAAAGTTCTAGTCTACTGAAGGCGAGGTCAGATTCATTTTTCAGAATGAATATTTAGAAAACCTGCTTGAAAAATGCCAATGAGCAGGTGTTTGTTGAATATCGTTTGCCCTTCCAGTAACACGTGCATGCTATCAGAGGCTGTAGGCTGGAAATATGTAAAGCCATGTACTGCAATGTGCAATTATTTTGAAAGCAACAGGAAGACTTGGTTCCCCATTCCTCACCAAGTTTCCTTCTTGGGTTCCCATTGAATAGTTGCAGTGTCAATGACAATTACAAAACTGTAACAAGTGAGACACCAGGAGTTCAAAATGCTGCACAAAATATGGAGTTTATGGAGCCGGAGAAACATCGTCCGCCGTCGGAATATTTGAACGTCTCAGTTGGAAATGTGTGAGCAGTTGGAGGTGACAGGTTTTTGTTGCAGTAGGATCTCTCAGAAAGAGCCCAGTCACCGTGTCCTTACCTTGTGGTCAGGAAACCTCCGGGCCGGATGTTCGGCCTCAGCCTCTGGGAAAAGGATCAGCGAGAGCAAACAGCTAGGCAAATCCAGACACTATCCTCACCCACCACACTCCGTCTGACAGCTTGCCACTGGGGCGGAGAGGGCTGCCCAAGGGTGGGGTGATCAGCCTGGTCTGTGGGTGTCAGCGCGAGGGTGGGAGGTTAGTCAGTGTAAGAGCTGGGGGTACCGCATTGCGCCAAACCACGGCCACACGCTGCAACAAAGCTGCATTCACTGGGTACCCAAGATAATAAAATGTGAGGCTGGATGAACACAGCAGGCCCAGCAGCATCTCAGGAGCACAAAAGCTGATGTTTCGGGCCTAGACCCTTCATCAGAGAGCTCTCATCTCTCTGATGAAGAGTCTAGGCCCGAAACATCAGCTTTTGTGCTCCTGAGATGCTGCTGGGCCTGCTGTGTTCATCCAGCCTCACGTTTTATTATCTTGGATTCTCCAGCATCTGCAGTTCCCATTATCACTTCACTGGGTACCCAAGCCGCCAGACCTTATCTCCCCCCCAGCCCAACATGGTAACATTTGCCTTCAGCAACAGGCATACCGACCAAGGCACCAGATCAGAGCCTGAGACAAGAGTTAATCACTTTGCTGTCCCAAATCTCTATACATGCAGCTGTCAAAGTACATTCAGGTAGAAGAGTGACTAACGCTAACTCTTATTTCTCTCCACACATGCTGCCAGAGCTGCCGAGTTCTGCCAGCAATTTGGGGATTTTGGTTTTGATTGTGACCTAATACTTGTGCATTTGGAGTTAGGAATAAAGCTTGAAAATGTACTTAAAAATGAAACAAGAGCTAAAAGTCCAAGTTTATTTAATTAAGTCACACCCTAAGTTACTAATTCTAAATGCTTCATTTCATGATGTGGTGGTGTTGGACTGGGGTGGTCAAAGTCAAAAATCACAAGGCACCAGGTTATACACGCTCTCCTTTCACTGCACCTGTTGAAGGGCCTGTACTCCAAAAGATTGAGATTTCAAATACAGTAAACCTGTTAGGCTATGACCTAGTGTCATGGGATTCTTGCTTCATTTCAGCAATTTTATTCCAACTGACATCAAACCCAATGCTTCTAAACTATAATTTTAAAAAGTCTTAGGGGCAGAGCATGCATATGATATAAACCCAGAGCCCAATGGAGATGACAGTAAATGTTACTCTCCCAATTTCAGTTAGAATCAATATCCAGTTGTTTGTCAGGATAAGTTACATAGCCTTTTCTATTCTCTTATCTGGACCAGAGGCAAATAGTCCAGGGGAAAATGCTGGACTCTCAGGTCTTCTCCATCTTGTGAAGCAAAGACTAAAAAAGGGACATGACATTAAAAACAAGTCCAATGCAAGTAAGGTTTTCCACCTTGTATCAAATTCGAGTACCAGGAATTATGTTGACAGATTCATGAAAAACCAAAAAGGAAATAAATACCTTATCTAAAATAAATGTCTGTGATACAGACTAACAGGGTGGGTGGTAGAAAAATCATAATGGGTGTCAAGAAGGAATTAGCTAAGTTCTTAAAAACAAATCAGAATTAGCATGGAACCACCAGGCAGAGATAGTCACCATAGCCTTATTGGACAGTAGGGCTGCTCATTATCAAGAGACAACGGGTGTTGGTTTAACCTGAGGGTCACAGCGCCTTAGGCAAGGAGAGAGGTTGAGGAGACTCCTTCATGGTAACTTCAGTTGTGCAGGAATTGAACCCATGCTGTTGAAATCACACTGCATCGCAAACCAGCCATCTGGCAGTCTCTGTGGTATGAATTTTCAGTTTCCCGATAGCAACAGAAATGTAACGACAAGTCAAGAGATCAGCAGGCATGCAGCAATAACAATGCCAGTAAGCAGGGTAACTGGTCATTTGAAGTATTCTCGGAGACTGCAGATAAGAAAGTTCATAAAGCACTTTAAATGAAAAGTGATTGCATACAAGATAATAGAGAAACGTGTAGGAGCAGACTTGGGGTACCAGCTAATCTGTCATAACAATGCAGCAGGGAAATTTGCCTGTGATGAATTTAGGACAAGTGTGAAAACATGAACATTGCAGTAATGAATATGACAGCACAAAGTTCCTTTAGTAAAGGAGTGGGTGAAAAAAATCGTGACGATGGGTGAAATGCTTCATTAAATTTCAGTGGACCAAGTTGCTAATTAACATCAACCCTGGTCTGGCACATAAATGCTCTGCATGAATGCAGCAGGGCATTCACGAAGACTGCAGATCCAGAAAAATTTCAGCGATGGCATTGTACAAAACAATCAGAAATAAATTTTAATCTTAGGGCATTGTAGATCACAAACAGAAAGGCAAAAAGACTACAAAGGATAATGATTAAAAAAGAGCAATTTTACATCATCATGGCAACCAAACAGAGTGCATTCCTCCAGGTTACTTGGAAACAATTACACACTCAGAATCTGAACAAGTCATAAAAAATGATGAGGCATGATACATGAGTATTGAACAATTAAGGACCAGATTATAGCAGATGAAATGCTGACTGAATATGCACAAAGTAAGAGATGCAGACAAGACATTTTATGCCAACGGCCAACAACGGAATGTTGGTGCTGAAATAAATGTGTGGCAGAAGGGGCTGGTGATTGGATGAATGCCAACATTTTTGGGAAAGCAGGGAAATTCACTGGCAAACAAAATATTGGCTAAGTATGCTGGTTAATGGAACAGGAGGGAAAATCCATGGATTGACAAAACAAGATAAAAGATGTGAAAGAAAATGTAGTACAAGATCTGCAGGTAGACCTGGAATAGAACATAACACTCAAAGAATTGCTAATTTTTGAAAGGAATTACTGTCGTAAGAGGGAAGATCTCGTAGCAGTGATCCAGAATAAGACAAAAAAGTAAGTAGAGAGTGTAGTTTGGCAAGATTACAGAGCATGGAAGAAATTGGAAATATCACATGAGGCCCTTATGATCAAGGAGTTTTAGAAGTTACAAACAAGTTAAAGGTAAATTAATAAAAGGCAAACAGAGTGTTGAATAGCTGAAAAGAACTGTGTATACGCCAAGACACTAGACAACAGCCAGCCAAATGGTTATGCAGCAAAAGTACCCCTGATGTGCCATACAAGGCTAAAGCCAGACCAGGCTGGGGATTTTGCAGAAAGGCTGAGTAATCAAGAGTTTAGACTAGATTCCATTACTGCAGGAAAAGTGATCTTAAAAATAATCATAGGTCATTTAGCAACATATTCCTGGAATGTTTAAATTTTCACCATAACATGTGACTAAAGGCAAAGTGTTTTTGAAACCCACCAACAGAAATGAAAAATGTTGAAGCATTGCTGTGGAAATTAAACAAATACGCTTGTGTTGAATGATGCAGTAAGGGCTGGGTATTTCTCAGTTAGGTCGCTCTTGCTGAAATAAGATAACATTTGACTTACAGCAAACCCAGCAATCATCTTTTGGTATCTTAAAAATATCTACTAACTTATCTTTATATGATACAAAGATGATTTTCTGAGTTCATATTTCATAGGATCACCCCAATATGTGATAAATTAAAAGGAAATTTAAGATTGAAAGTCAAGCAATGAGGGCCTTTAAATATATAGAATTAGACATTAAACAGAACAAGTCAGGAATGAATTTAGATCATTAGTCACACTTAGAAAGTGTTAATTGTATCACAGCAAATCAGAACCAGGCCCCCAAAAGAATTTTGATTTTGCATCCAGGGAAGGAACAGAATTCTATAGAAGGGGCAATGAGAAAATTTGACTCGAGAACGCTGTGTACATAACTATTCTCTTTAGAAGGTGAAGTGTGTCACTGGGAATTGAGGTTTAACCTTCCTAACATGGACGAAAAGCAGAAAGAAGTCTCCAAAATAAAAGGTAATAGATGCAAATCACCAGTTGTCAGACATTAAAAAGGTACTTGTCAAATAAGTTATTAGATACCACTGAAGAGGATGCCTAGTGATAAGAAGAATTACAAGAATATGAATAAACATGTTTTTCACTCAGGTCATTTTGTGATTAAACATAATTTTTGTATGCTTAAAGAAGAGAGCATATGAAAGATTATATTTTAAGTTTTAGAATGTAAAAATGTGCATTTCTTCATTCATTTCTGTTCAAAGATTGTATATCTTTAAGTGTTTTATTTAAAGAGAAGTGGGCATGCCAACATAAGAGTTAGGCTGCTGACTAGGGATAATTGCTTAACCAAGTAAATATTTAAAAAGGGGGAAAACAAAATCGTGTATGGAATGAGCTGAATAAATAAACTCCATCCACAAGAAAAAAAAAAGGTGTCTCAAGTTCTAGTCCACCAACAGGCTTTGTTCCAAACAGACTGGACATGCAGAAAAGTGTATAGATTCCACTCATCAGCTCCCTGTTAAGCACAAAGCTTTTCAGAACCACATTTTGATACAAAACCTTTAGCTTTTGTCATGAAAAATGCAAACTACAGTAGTGTCAAAGAATCATCAGTTTGTCTCCCAAAATTGAGGAAGTGGTACACTAAGTAATGCAGCCTTTCAATGGTCTCCAGCAAGTTTCTACCTGGTCAAATGAGAATATATTCCAACAACTGAATATATGATGTTATTCACATACAGGTACAGATCCATGCACAGAACCTAAAGGTGAAAGAAATCTGAGACTACAATCCCACCAAGCTATGGGGATGGATGCGAAAGAGACTATTTGAACAAAGTGTCTTTAAGAGCAATTTTGCTACTTATGTCAAGACTGAAGGAATACAAAGAATTTTGTCCTCCTATAATATCTTAAAACTTTCCTAAAAATAGACATAATAAATACTTATGCAAGATTGGGACATTCTCACAACATAACGCAAATTTGTTACAAACAATCCATTTATTGGCTTTAAAATAACCAAATAGTACATCAAAAACCACTTCTTTTCAGCACTACCCTAAATAGTGGTTAAGTCTTTGACATGTTATAATGAGCAACTGCACAGTAATATGATCTGACTTTTTACCCATAGTTTATCATAATGCCAATCATTCAAAAGATACATCTGATGCCTCCACACATCATATGTAACCAATTTTTGATAGCTGAAAAAACAAAGGTAAAAACAAATTGGATAAAAAGACTGAAGATACTGAGAACAATTAAAATGATTTAAACACATCAAGACCAACAGCACGATAAACTTTCTCAAGTTGAGCAAAATTCAGGTCAAAAACACATTTTCTTGAAAGCATAAACCATAAAACCGAGTAAAGCACATGATCTGAAGACAAAACCACTATTAAGTTTACACCATTCTACGAATGAATTTCAAGATCATATGACTGTCTTTGAAGATTACATTTTGTACAAATGTAGTAGCTCATCTCCTGTTTCTACATTTTTTACATTTCTTACAACGCCACATATAAATTATGAAATTGTCAGTGGTGCTATCATAAGAGCAGTCGAGAAATTGAGGAATTTGAGCCAAAACTGTACAAGAATTTTACAAATTCAGCAGAATGATTTTTTGTTTAATTACAATGTTTTTGTAAGTAAGCAAAAAAACTGTCTATATATTAGTGAAAATTCTACTAAACATTTACATACGTACACATTTTCTGCTGTTCTCTAAATTTGTATGTATTTTGACTGAAAAAGATCCATATGTCTTTAAGGGAACAGAAATTATATTTGCAGCTTCTTGGCTCTTCAGAAGATTTATACGGTTAAAGAGATTCTCAGGCATATGTACAAAACAAATGTTCTCCTTTGTTCATTAGCAGTAGCACCAAGACTCCTTTCGGTCAACAGAACTACTATCTAGAAGGGGATAAAGAATAAAAACACACGGTCAGATCTGAATAGGTCTGATTCTAAACATCAAAGACAAACAAATCAGGTTTAAAGTTGGAGCAATAAAACAAAATCAATATTTACATTTCTCTGCACAAAATTTTAAAAACTTAAAGATACATTTCTTCCAGTGGTACTACAGGATGGATGTATATCAGAGGGAGCATTTTTGAAACTGGATCATTTGGCCAATTAAGTTCAGATGCATGTTTTTCTTCCATACCTTTTATATTTAAATTTCCATATCTATTATGCATTTTCTACAAACAATTTGACAATTTACAAAACGTGCATTCCGTTTCCACAGTAGTGTTTCCCATTAACTCTTACCCTAAATTTCTCCTCTCTGGTTAGCATCTTAATTGACTAATGGAACCAATTCCTGATCATTTACTACAACAACTTTTACAGCCTGGAATGCAAAAATTTACATTTGTGTACAACCTTTAAAACAAGTCACCCCAAAGTGCATCATTAGGGATAATATAAAACCATTAGGAGGAGGCAAACAACACATGGGTCAAAGTAATCGATGATTTTAAAAAAATCTTTCATGTAATGTAAGCATCACTGGAAACTGCCAGAATCTATTGCCCATCCTTATTCAGCCTTGAATAGAGTGGTTTCCTAAGCCATTTCAGAAAACAGTTAAGAGTCAACCAGAAAACTCTTGTGATGCCGTCATAGTGTCACTACTTCCGAACCAGGAGACCCAGGTTCAAGTCCCACCTATTCGTGTGCGCACCGTAATTCTCTGAAAGGTTGATCAGAAAAGATTGCGTCAATCATATTAGAATGAATCTAGCATCATAAACAGGCCAGACGAGATAATGATGGCAGACTGCCTTCCTTAAAGAATGTTATCAAACCAGATGAGCTTTATGGCAATTAATGATGGATTCATACTCATTACTACACAGATAAGCTTTAAAATTTAAATAAAAGCCTACAATGTAAAGTCCATCAGATACTATTGTAGGATATGAACCTGTGACCCCAGTCCATTAGTTTTGACCTGTAGATCATGTATTCAGTGACATCATCACTATCAGTTTCCCCTGAATCAGGAGCTTGGAAGAGGAAAAGGAAATGGAGGTAATACAGAGGCAATTCCAAATGGAGTCTTCTATACAAAAGATTTAGTGGTCAAGGGGAAGAAGGGGTAGCAGCACACAGTTGGATGGATGATCTCTGTCAAAAACTACAAGTTGTCATACTTCATTTAATGAAGCGAAGGGAAATCATGGAGCATCTGAAATGGTCTGTCATTAGTCTGGCTTTAAAGGCAAAATATATACCTCATGGATGTGGAGATACATAGGAAAGAGAATATCTTGGTCATGAACAGATGAGAAAATGGAGATGAATCGTCAAAGCTGAAGACCGAGACTGTGTTGGGATAAAATTGACATCAGAAAGCTTGATGTCCTTTGCTATATTCTTTACATTTGACCTAGCTTCCTTTATATTTCTTTATACGCTTACCACTTCTTTTAACTAGATCATCATCACCTAATAGCTCTACCACATGTTTCACCCTTTGTTGTTATGTATTAACTTGTAGCTTTTCCATCTACATTCCAATATTTATTATCAATGTAGTTGACAATTTTCTATTCTGAATATGGTTCCTTTATACATTTTTTTTATTTCACCAAGTGTCTTTATCTTCACTGTTTCACTCAGAACTTAATTACATTGTGATCACCATTTCCTCAATGATCCTCTAATTTCTCTCTTTATTACCTAGAATCAGGTTTTGGAATCCTTCCTTGAAGGAACAGTTGTTTATTTTAAATAAACACCGGAAACAAGTTTCCTTTCCTTGGCACAAAATATTTCTTATTCTAGTCTACTATCAAATGATGGAAATCACAATTTTGATTTTGTTGTTAATGCACAGAAAGACAAATTTGTGCAAAGTATAGATAATTTTTGCCCTATCTCAAAACTTCCTTAGTTTTTGCCTCTTGCATTTTACGGAGACCTGCATTTAAATCTTTGCCGCCCTCTTGAGCCAGCACTGTAGCACAGGTTACGAGGGCAGCCAACAAACATCCTAGCAGTATTTTATTGATTTTTATATGCAAACAAGTGCTCTGGAAAAGCTGATCAAGAGATTAACATTCTTGGGGAAAAAAAACTGACTATACAGCAATCACCTGTCACTACTGAATTTCAAATTTATAAAATTTTCCTCAAAACAATCAGTACAGTAATGCCAACTCTCAATTGCGACAATTATAATTATCACAGATTGAACACCTAAGACTAAGACACAATCAAAATAAAACACAGAACTGACAACATTAATGAGCAGTTTCCAGATAACCCGAGAGAGATTTCTCTGAATTCACTTCAGAGTTACCTCCTCCTTTATCTAGGATCTTACTGATGAAACTCCAGTAGATGCACATTGTACCTAATCAGGGAGCATTAATCAAAAAGGTAGAACACCATTTACTTTTCCAGCAAAGACAAATGCAATTTAATCAATAATCTACCTCAAGACAGAATTCCAACAGCAGTCACTCAGTCAGTATAGAATGGAGAGGAGAAATGAGGAAATAAATACAAAAGAAGTTGTTCAAGGAAAATTACAAATACATTATTTAACAAAACAGATATAAGCTATAGTGGTCCACTCATTTAAGATGTGTTTTGCACACAACTCTGAAGTTCAAGTGATCCAAGTAAAATTACCCCAGTTCTTATATTAATATGACACAACATCTTCATTCTAGTACAATCTACTGTTTCAGACCAACTGTTATTCCAAACGCAATGTGGCAATACAATGCGGTAATGCAATGCGCCAATAATTTTGCACAATACTCATGTACAATCTAAAAAACCCAACTCTGCCTCCCAAAAATTGTAATATTCTATATATCTGCAATAAGTTAACAGGTGATAACAGGTTGAGACAAATATTGGATTTTGCAAGTATTTGATTTCAATTGCTTTTATACCTCCTCATGCATAATAACATGGTGACACAAGGAGGTCTGCAAGAATCACCAACTGATCGTCTGTGAATTGCTGCTTATGCTCTTGCCAGTTATCATGGTGAGTTCTTCGGAAATTGGATAATGTTTTCTTCACAGTCATCTGCAAAAACAGAACAATTTTGAAAAAAGTGAAATATAAAATTGGGGACTAAGAACAAAGTTAATCCAATATGAATCAAGCAGGTATTTCAACAAGTAAGTAAAAAACATGAGCTGGTGGGCACTAAAAATAACAGCATTTGAATAATAAATAACAAAACATCAACTAGGGTTTCAACACCAATGAGCATAAAGTAGCAAGAAATAATAGAGTGGTGGAAGAAAATCAGTGTTGGTGACATAAGGTATGTGTTTTGAAATGGAACTCGGGATCAAAGAAGCAGCAAAACTGTATGGAGTTTGGGCTAGAGTCAAGAAAGGATAAATTATTTTTTTGGGCAGAGCTAAAGTTCAAATTGAGGTGCTTCTGATGAACCCACAAGAAAAGGATTTTGTAACAGTGCTACAGCAATGGAGAGCCAACTGATCCTATGCTCAAAGATATCAGATTTCAGGGGCAAACATGTATATAAAAACAGATGTTTGAGGATGGAATTATTTGTGATAGTATAAAGGTATTGCTGAAGATGTGCTGGCTGACCCACTACATTAAACCAAGCTAAATGCTGACAGGTCCACAGCACCTTATGATTTACATCCTAAGGTCACACAAATATACAAACATAAGAAATGTGAGTGGGGTATTCAGGTTGTCACGCCTACTCTGTCATTTGGTAATATCACAGATGTGGTTGTGATCTCTACCTTCCTGTCTATCCCCAATACCTTTTGAGTCCCTTTTTAGTCAAGGAACTTTTTGACTCAGTCTTAAAAACATGCTATAACCCTATCTCCACTGGTCTATGGAGCAAAGAGTTCCACAGACTAATCACCCTCTGGGCACTGCGCCCTCACTTCTAGTCTCTCTCATAAGGGAAACATACTTTCAGCACCTTGCTGTGAAGTCTTTATATGCTTCAATAAGATCACCTCTCATTCTTCTAAATTCATGGATACAATTGTCCAATATTTCCGCATAAGACAAATCATTCATCCTAGCAATCTGTGGAGTGAAATTATTTGCACTTCTCCTAATGCAATTATATTTAAGTCGAGTGTGCAGGGTTAAAGTGAGGAGCATACGGTTTAGAGGCGATCTGAGAAAGAATTTTTTCACCCACAGGGCGGCGGAAATACAATGTTCTGCCTGAGGTGGGTGTTGAAGACAGAAGCATCTGGATGATTACTTAAAAAGTATCAGGGCATGGTAGGCTATGGATGAAGCGCAGGTAAATGGGATTAGTGTAATTTAGTGTTTGATCAGCAGCATGGTGGGCCTGTTTCTATGCTGTATGAATCACTGACACTAAAATGTCATCATCCAAACAAAGAGGGGCTAGCACACCTACCTGTTCATGACTCCTTACAACCATCTCCAGAGACCAACTCATTATAGAGGCAGATGCAAAGCTGCACCATCTTCTATAACACTTGCTGCTAATTGGAGCACAAGGCTGCATGAACAAATAGCTAGCCTCCACCTTGGCAAAAATATGCTGGTCCATGGAACTGAGCGCTGTGGAGGGAGCAGAGAGGGCAGGCCCCAATTCAACTATCTCCAAGAGAAGCTTTCATTTCTCTACAAACTCAGCCTGAACCTGCACACTTATTTTTATTCTTCATTTGCTTCCCATCAACCCTAGTTAAAACGGTCAAGGTTTGAAATGTTGAGTCTTTCAAAACGTTTTTAAAAAATGACTAGCAAAAGTTATATTTCCCTTTAATTGTTTGTGTTCTCAATGACAGCCCATTTTTAGTTCACACCACTACTGATATCCCTGTTTATATGCAAATCTGACCTGAAACTGCACATAATCATGTACTAGCTATGAAAGTGAACAGAACCGCACACTTCCATTCATAGCAATGTATTAGTTTCAAAAATCACTCAGATGTAAAGATTTACCCATACCAGAAAATCAAGACTATATGGTTAATCCAAGTATAATTTAATATTGTACGATATGAATGAAGGTATACAGTTGCAGTTCTTACATGGAACTAGAAATAGGTAATTCGAAGTTTTTGATATTGCTGCATTCACAACTCAATGTTGTGTAATGCAACACTAGGAAATACAATGTATTTAAATAATGGTTTCATTTTACCTCTATAGGTTGTGGATCATTGAGGTGAACACTAAGGTTCATCAGAAGTTGTGGCATCCAAGTTGGCACTTCATACGGACTCGATAAAATGCAGGCACTTAGTCCCAACACTCCAGCATGTCGACGAACTAAATCTACAGGGAAAATCATTAGAAATTTTGTCAAAATTTGCATCCTTAAGTGGATTTTAACTTGTGCTCACTTATTGCATGTTCATCTTTTAGACAATCAACAGGGAAACCAAGATGTAAAATATTAAATGATTAGCCTAAAAGTAGCTTCTGACCGACAGGCCAATTCCTTTTACCTGCTGGAGGAATTGTATCCACTGCCATGCCTGCATCTCTCTTCCTCTTCTTTGGAAGCCTGGTCTTGCAGAGCTGTTCAAAGTGACTCTGCATGGAGCAATCCATGGTCAGAAAGTTGCACTGTAACAGACCACTCAGTGTGGTAGCAGCCATTTCTCTTGCCTGTGAGCAGGAAACAGATGCTCATTAGTTGATACCCACTGTTCACAAAAGGTGCCCAACACACCATTCTGCATCATTCACGTCCGTTCCTTCAGTAGCACGAAGCCTATTCATTCCAAATTCATTCCAAAATATACAGCAGGCCACCAGCTTATTATCGATAACGGATCCATTTGTAAACTCTGCAAAGTTTGTAAACATCTTGCTATCTGACTTCCAATAATATTCTTATCCCATCAGCTTCAAAAACCCCCAAGTTATACATGAAATTGTGTGTCTGGACAAATGCGTCGTGCCTCCTTAACTTCTAACTTTAGCATAGACAACCATATTATTTTTCAAAATCATCTCCTCTTCAGTTTCCTGCAACAGGAGATTAGTTTTGCTTTGTTCTATTCCTAATCCTCCATGCACTGCCCAAGTGCCTCCAGCAATGTCAATTCTCTTCCCACATCTCTACCACAAGTAGATTTTCCCCCCACCTAGTTGTCTGCTTCCTTTATCTAATTTACTCACTACTTCACCTAACTCTTCACAATGAGCTGAAGTCAAATGCACACTCTTGATGTTATTTGCCTGACAAACTTAGATGACCTGTAACTTTCCCTAATAAATCATTGCCCCATCACAAACTCCACACCCTCCAGTGAAAAGACATCAGAATGATATAGACTGTTCAGAATTCACGTGTACTACTTTGAACTCTGAACTGACGTACTGAACTCTTTCTAATCATAACAAAAGCACCCTACTTCAACTTCTGCAACACCAAAAGAGGAAAGTAGAACCCAGTAATCAAAGAAGACAGTTCAAGACAGAGAGATATAGCAAGTGGGGTCAAAATAAACACACACAAGCCCGATCATATATCACTACGGTTCTCTAGATATTAAACACCACAAAAGTATTAAACACTGAAATCAGCTGCAAATAACAAAATTATAAATTTCCTCTATAGAGATTAAAAACTCCATCTCTCAGGATGGATGTCAACACACTATGAAAAGTGATCATTTGGTTGCTGTTGACCATCTGATCTACTACTGTTGAGAAAAAAAACTAAACATGTACACAGCATCTTACATAAACAGGTAGAGAAATAATTTAAAAGTGCTTACACTGCAATTCTTAAAAACATTCTAAAACCACAGACCAGCAATGACTTGGCACAACACCACCATTCCTACCAGCCCCCCATCACCACCACACAGTATAAATTCTGTACCACAATTCAACTTTGTTCACACAACCATGTTACAACCACATTAGTAGATGGGTGGCATCAGATGCACTTTGTTGGAAGTATTAATTACACGACAGACTTGGGCGTTTAGTTATTACAGGACAAAATTAATCCTAACATCACAGTAGCTATAATTGCAACATTTAGGTTTCTTTCATAGTGAATGTGTCAAGAGCTTAAAAGAACAGTCTCTGCAACAAAATTGCACAAAAGTGCATAGAACATTTTTTACATCAAGTATCCATTAACTTAATCTATCAAATTACTTTCAATGGTATTTTGTATACAGCCTGCAGGTTAAAACTTAAATTCACGAACACAATACTCTGATCTTCAGTAACATACAGTGATGCTGCAAGTACCATGCTAACTGAACACTATTACGACAGAACAAATGTGTGGATTACTAATACAGGTTATTTGAATTGACATATCAAATGAAAAATGTAAAATGACAGCAGTGTTCTAAGTAAATGCTGAACCTCTATGTGGGTTTTGCTTCCAGCAGGGTATTTTAACCTAACGCGGTAATGTTTATGCCGTTCCTTATAATGCATGAGTCTAGAATGCTGAAGAATCCAGTTGTTTACTATAACTAGTTATGATATACAATTATTAAATTCTCAGGCACAGAAATATCTGGGCTAGTATTAAGCTATTTGCTTACAATATAGCAGCATACTACTAATGGTATGTCACATTTCAAGTGGATCCCTTTATTTCCTCAGGTTACATGTGAGAGTGATGTTACCATGAGCTTGTCTCAAAAAGGTACACTGGCATACTGACCAAGGAAAGTAACAGAATAGCCTAGTGTGAAAAATCAACCAAATCTTTAAGGACTAAACTATTAAATGAACCAGAAAGGACTAATGCAATCTCACACCCGTGAAACTTCACAAATGAAAATGAGCAGAGGCATTATGGACTTATTTACAACACTGCATGTTGTATTAAAATCAATTAAGTACAGTGTGAAATGAATGACAGCAGGCAGTTATATTTAGCCATTAGCATATTTGGTAACTAGGCGAATGCAAAAAGCCACAGTTCATGTACTCTGTATATTAACTGCATCAATTTTGAGGCAACAAGGCAAAAGTTAACGTTAAAGATCAAAATTTAACCTCAACTCTACTCCCCAATTTAGAAAGTTGTCACAGAAGGTACTCAATAAAATCAGTCACTACCTTTATAAAAAATATGAAGGAATAGATAAATTTCATTAAACACAGGTTGAAGACTTAAATAATTAAAAAAGGTACAGGTAGAGATGTTCTAATTTCTATGCTGATGGGACTACATACGTAGGCATAAAAGACTGAATATTGTATCTCTGATAATCACATACTGGAATGTTAACTCAGTTTCTTTAACCATGCAGGTGTGTGACTTGCATTATTCACTTTTATTTCAAATTTCCTGCCTCGACGGTATTTTCTTTTGAAAAAGGTGATATTTTAAGACAGATATTTCACTCAGTTCCCAAGATCCAATACTTCCGACCTCACAAACTTCTGCTCTCTTGCCACTGTCCCAGGTTTGACTCCCTTTTAGATGATCCAACAGCTTTTTTGCGTGTGCGCGGTGTTGGGGCGGGGGGGGCGGATGCTGCTGCATCCTTGAAAACACTTGAAACTCACCACACACAATAATTGCTCTATCACACCTTGATCAGCATTCCTGTCCAGCACTTCCACCATGTCAATTTCTTTCCTGTCCAAACAACATTTCAATGCTGACCCTAAGGACTATGCTTTTCTACGTATTTCCTTCCTAAATATTTGTTCTGTTGTGAAGCATGTTCTTGTCATTGGCTTTTTGTAGATAACTACATTTGACATCAGAACTTTGATGAAAGCCTGGTCGAAAGGTAATGACATCTTTCTCTTTAACAAAGCCTTTCTAATTGGCTATATTTTGTACACTTTCCTCATTAAAAACTGTCATGGAGGGGAGTAGCACTGATCCCCAAACTCCAAGGTAAAGTAGGAGCATTCAAATGCCCCCTGACCAATCACAGCTCTACTTCACTATTGTCGCTTTCAATTCCTCCACTGTTGCTAAATTACTAGATTGCCTCACCTGACATCAAGTAGTGGATGAGCAGAAATTTCCTCCAATTAATACCACAAAAAGCTTCTGTTTTTGGTCCCTGTTGCAAACTCCCTTTAATAGTTACTGTCCCTATTCCAGTCCCTGGCATTAGTTAGAGATGAAAAACCATGGTGCCATATTGAATCCCGGGAAGATCTTCCAATCACCGTGAGTGCCTTCTTCAATAACATTGCCAGAGTTCAGTCCCATTTCAACTTATCTGCTCTTGAAATCTAAAATTCATGATTGTTGTTTCTAGACTAGACTATTCCAATTCACTCCTGGTTGATTTACCATTCTAGATCCTAAAAATGTGAATTTATTCAACAGTCCACAGTGCATGCCTTAAGTAACAACAAGTCTAACTCATATCACCTACGTGCTCACTGACCTGGTTGTGATTATAGAGTTCCTATTCTTCTTTTCAAGTCTGTTTCATGTGTCCTTATCTCTAAACTCCTTCAACCCAATAAGCCTCAGATTTCTGTGTTCATCTAACTCTGGAGTCTTGAACATCCCAGATTTTAATCACTCCACTATTGGCTGCTGTGTCTTCTGATGCCTATACACCAAGCTATGATATTTCCTAACTAGATGACTAGATGATTCCACCTTTAGTCCTTTGAGACACTCCTACAGAGGTACCTCTTTGGCCAAGCTATTTGACATTACATCATGTTTGTTTGGGTTATATTTTGTTTAACAATGCTCCCTTGAAGTGCTTTGTGAACACATTAAAAGATGCTATTATATGAATGCATGAAGCATAAGAAATAAGGTGGATGAGCTTGAACCTCAGTTGGAAGTTGGCAAGTATGATGTTGTGGGGATAACTGAGACGTGGCTTCAAGCGGACAGGGCCTGGGAACTGAATATTCAAGGCTATACGTGCTATCGAAAGGACCGACTGGTGGGCAGAGGGGGTGGGGTAGCCCTGTTGGCAAGGAATGATATTTGGTCCCTTGCGAGGGGGGACAGAGTCAGGAGATGTAGAGTCAGTATGGATAGAACTGAGAAATTCTAAGGGTAGAAAAACCCTAATGGGAGTTATCTACAGCCCCCTAAACAGTAGTCAGGAGGTAGGGTGCAGGTTGAATCAAGAGTTGAAATTGGCCTGTCACAAAGGTATCACTACAGTTGTTATGGGAGATTTCAACATGCGGGTAGACTGGGAGAATCAGGATGGTACTGGACCCCAAGAAAGGGAGTTTGTAGAGTGCCTCCGAGATGGACTCTTAAAACAGCTTGTACTGGAGTCCACCAGGGAGGAGGCAATTCTAGATCTGGTGTTGTGCAATGAGCCGGATTTGATCAGGGACCTCAAAGTAAAGGAGCCATTAGGAGGTAGTGACCATAATATGATAAGTTTTAATCTGCAGTTTGAGAGGGAGAAGGGAGAAGGGAGAATCGGAAGTGTCAGTATTGCAGTTGAATAAAGGGAACTATGGAGCTATGAGGGAGGAGCTGGCCAAAGTTCAATGGTACAATACCCTAGCAGGGATGGCAGTGGAACAACAATGGCAGGTATTTCTGGATATAATGCAGAAGGTGCAGGATAGTTCATACCAAAGAGGAAGAAAGATCCTAAGGGGAGGCGGGGGCAGCCGTGGCTGACGAGGGAAGTTAAGGACTGTATAAAAATAAAAGAGAAGTATAACATAGCAATGATGAGTGGGAAGCCGGAGGACTGGGAAGCTTTTAAAGAGCAACAGCGGATAACTAAAAAGGCAATAGACAGAGAAAGAATGAGCTATGAAGGAAAACTGGCCAAAAATATAAAGGAGGAAAGTAAAAGCTTTTTTAGGTACGTGAAAAGAAAAAAAAATGGTTACGACTAAAATTGGGCCCTTGAAGTCAGAAACGGGTGAATTTATTATGGGGAACAAGGAAATGGCTGAAGAGTTGAATAGGTACTTTGGATCTGTCTTCACCAGGGAAGACACAAGCAGTCTCTCAGATTCAATAGTGGCTGAAGGACCGAGGGTAATGGGCGAACTGAAGGGTATTTATATTAGGCAGGAAATGGTGTTGGAGAGACTGTTAGGTCTGAAGGCTGATAAGTCCCCGGGACCTGATGGTCTGCGTCGCAAGGTACTTGAGGAGGTGGCTCTAGAAATTGTGGACGCGTTGGTAATTATTTTCCAAGGTTCTATGGATTCAGGATCAGTTCCTGCAGATTAGAAGGTGGCAAATGTTGTCCCACTTTTCAAGAAAGGAGGGGGAGAGAAAACAGGAAATTACAGACCAGTTAGCCTGATGTCAGTGGTGGGAAAGATGCTGGAGTCAATTATAAAAGATGAAATTATGACTCATTTGGATAGCGGTAACAGAATAAGTCAGAGTCAGCATGGATTTACGAAGGGGAAATCGTGCTTGACTAATCTTCTGGAATTTTTTGAGGATGTATCTATGAAGATGGATAAGGGAGAGCCAGTGGCTGTAGTGTACCTGGACTTTCAGAAAGCCTTTGATAAAGTCCCGCACAGGAGATTGGTGAACAAAATTAAGGTACATTGTACTGGGGGCAAAATACTGAGTTGGATTGAAAATTGGCTGGCTGACAGGAAGCAAAGAGTAGTGATAAACGGGTCCCTTTCGGAATGGCAGGCAGTGACCTGTGGGGTACCACAAGGTTCAGTGCTGGGACCGCAGATGTTTATGATATATATTAATGATATAGATGAAGGCATTAGAAGTAATATTAGCAAATTTGCTGATGACACAAAGTTGGGTGGCAGTGTGAAATGTGAGGAGGATGTTATTAGAATACAGGGTGACTTAGACAGGCTAGGTGAGTGGATGGATGCATAGCAGATGCAGTTTAATGTGGATAAATGTGTGGTTATACACTTTGGTGGTAAGAACAGGAAGGCAGATTACTACCTAACTTGACTCCATTGAGATAAAGGGGAAGCACAACGAGATCTAGGCGTTCTTGTACATCTGTCAAAGAAAGCAAGCATGCAGGTACAGCAGGTAGTGAAGAAAGCTAATAGCATGCTGGCCTTCATCACAAGGGGAATTGAGTACAGCAGCAAAGAGGTCCTTCTGCAGCTGTACAGGGCCCTAGTGAGACCGCACCTGGAGTATCGTGTGCAGTTTTGGTCTCCCAATTTGAGGAAGGGCATTCTTGCTATTGAGGGAGTGCAGCGTAGGTTCACAAGGTCAATTCCCGGAATGGCGGGACTATCACATGTTGAAAGATTGGAGCAACTGGGTTTGTATACTGTCGAGTTTAGAAGGATGAGAGGGGATCTGATTGAGACGTATAAGATTATTAAGGGATTGGACACTCTGGAGGCAGGAAGCGTGTTTCCGCTGATGAGTGAGTCCAGGACCAGAGGACACAGTTTAAAAAGGGGTAGGCCATTTAGAACAGAGTTGAGGAAAAACTTCTTCACCCAGAGAGAGTGGTGGATATATGGAATGCTCTGCCCCAGAAGGCAGTAGAGGCCAACTCTCTGGATGCTTTCAAGAGGAGCTAGACAGGGCTCTTAAAAGATAGTGGAATCAAGGGTTATGGGGATAAGGCAGAAACAGGATACTGATTGTGGATGATCAGCCATGATCATAATGAATGGTGGTGCTGGCTCGAAGGGCCGAATGGCCTACTCCAGCACCTATTGTCTATTGTCTAATGTTAGCCGCCCAAACTCGAAATGCCAGGAATACATCTTACATAGAAAGATACAGATTGGAACCAGAGGACCCATTTGGGCCCTTGAGCCTGTTTCATCATTAAACGAGATCAGGACTGATCAGATGATGGCCTCAATTCACTTTCCTATTTAGGACAGATATCCTTCATTGTCTCTGAGCCAGAAACGAACTACCTCTGCCTTACATTATTTAATTATTCAAATCACTGTCTAAAGGAAGAAACTCACAATCCTTACAGCAAAAATTTCTCATCATCATCTTAAGATGGAGGCTTATTTTTAAATGTGTGTCTCGGTTCCAGTCTCATCCAAGACAATTTAGCTTACACGGTTCAGAGCTTGTGCAAACCTTAATGTTGTTTCAGGAAATTAAGTAACTTGATAATATCTCAAAAGGAAAACCTCAGATAATTCAATAAAGTTACTGATTCATTTTAAAAGAAATTGTCAAGGAGGAGGATCAAGCGAGTTACATTTCTCTGCGTCAAGACACCTTTAAGAACAGAACACTGTGGTCATAGCTCTCTGCCTTCATCCATGCTACACTGCTTTTGTTATACTTACGTCCATTGATAGATAATACTGCCTAGACTCCAAAGTTACTCATCATTAGCATACTGACCCCTCAGATTCATTGCTACAGGCAGCAAGGGAAGAAAACATTTCAGATTTCATCTATTCTATCTAAATTTAAGATATTTTGAATAGAATGCAATTGATAAAACTTTCAAAAGACTACAGAGATGCATATCAAGGTGAAGACAAATTAGCTGCAGCTGGAATGCAACAATCAATGAAAATGAATTTAGCCTCCTTTTGTACAAATATGGTAAAGGAAGAGACGACAAAAGGGAGAAGTACATAATTAGTTAACTGTATTACAAACAAGATAGGAAGAAGTCATCTATTTAAAAAGTTTTATTATGACTCCTGGATTAGCAGAGAAGTGACCTAAATCTCAAACTTGCCATTTCAGAACTGGATCAATTAAAAAAGTAAGACAAAGAAAATCAAAATAATTGACAGGCTCAGCATAAAGCTCTTCTATGATTTATATGACCCATGAAAAGAGCCCAGTGTATTTCAAATTCCTTGGAAGGACAAAATATCTCAAAAATACGAATAACAGGTTAAACAATTTGCTACTCTGCCGTCTCCATATTAATGATATTTTCCACAAATAAGATATTGTTATCAGTTTGAAGAGGAATGCTTGGTACCTCACAATTGAGCAAAGTGTTGTATCAATTTCAAACCGTTGATACAATACAAAGGACAAAGGCCACATTGTTCCATTGACTCCCTCATCAAATCAAACCGTATGATTGCTTGTTTGTAATTGCTAGACTATCAATTGCAATACACAAACAAAATTTCTATCGTTTGTAATATAATTCCACAACTGGACAGAATCTGCTAAAAAATCCGAAATGTAAGAATAACTGTACTAACAAGACAATTAATCCAAGATAATTTGTTCAGGAAGATTACTAGAACTGACATATGCAGGAATCCATTGTCTGCAAATAAAAGGATTGTTTAAGTCTTGTACCTTAAAACTACCCAGGAGTCTGGGCCCTATTGCTTTCTCCTTGAAAACGGCCAGAATTAGCACTTTTCTCCTGTGGTATAAATTTTTATGATTGTTCAAAATTTGCTGTTCATTTTTATCCTGATGAGGGCAAGACAAAATGTTTCACCTCTTTCTTTTTCGCAATATTCATCCACTACACTACAAGGTGACCATTCACATAACTGAGTCAATACCGCCGTACTAGCAAAAACAATGGGAACAAAGTAAAATGGGCAAGTTAAGCTATTGTCCAAGATAATGAAATGTGAGGCTGGATGAACACAGCAGGCCCAGCAGCATCTCAGGAGCACAAAAGCTGACGTTTCGGGCCTAGACCCTTCATCAGAGAGGGGGATGGGGTGGGGGTTCTGGAATAAATAGGGAGAGAGGGGTTAGTGGACCGAAGGTGGAGAGCAAAGAAGATAGGTGGAGAGGAGAGTATAGGTGGGGAGGTAGGGAGGGGATGGGTCAGTCCAGGGAAGACGGACATGTCAAGGAGGTGGGATGAGGTTAGTAGGTAGGAGATGGAGGTGCAGCTTGGGGTGGGAGGAAGGGATAGGTGAGAGGAAGAACAGGTTAGGGAGGCATCATTCTTTAGATGACATGTCCATCATGGGCCTCCTGCAGTGCCACAACGATGCCACCCGAAGGTTGCAGGAACAGCAACTCATATTCCGCTTGGGAACCCTGCAGCCCAATGCTATCAATGTGGACTTCACCAGCTTCAAAATCTCCCCTTCCCCCACCGTATCCCAAAACCAGCCCAGTTCGTCCCCTCCCCCCCACTGCACCACACAACCAGCCCAGCTCTTCCCCTCCACCCACTGCATCCCAAAACCAGTCCAACCTGTCTCTGCCTCCCTAACCTGTTCTTCCTCTCACCTATCCCTTCCTCCCACCCCAAGCCGCACCTCCATCTCCTACCTACTAACCTCATCCCACCTCCTTGACATGTCCGTCTTCCCTGGACTGACCTATCCCCTCCCTACCTCCCCACCTATACTCTCCTCTTCACCTATCTTCTTTTCTCCCCATCTTCGGTCCACCTCCCCCTCTCCCCCTATTTATTCCAGAACCCCCACCCCATCCCCCTCTCTGGAGGAGGGTCTAGGCCCGAAACGTCAGCTTTTGTGCTCCTGAGATGCTGCTGGGCCTGCTGTGTTCATCCAGCCTCATATTTCATTATTTTGGATTCTCCAGCATCTGCAGTTCCCATTATCACTAAGCTATTGTCCAAATATCTACCCATAGTTTCCGGCAAATGTGAGGTCATTGCCGTGTGTCATTTGGCACACTAAAGTCAGTGTAGCTATATACTCCAGGCTTTTTGGTTTTCCTTCTTTTTCATTCATTCACAGCACGTGGGCATCATTTATTGCCTATCCCTAAAAGTCAACCATATTCCTGTGCATCTGGAGTCACAAGTGGTCACTGACCAGGTAAGGACAGCAGTTCTGGCATTAAAGCACATTAGTGAATCAGAGAGGTTTTTCAAGCAATTGACAAGGGTTTTGTGTGGTCATCATTAGACTCTTGATTCCAGACTTTGGTTGAATTCAAATTCCACCATCTGCCATGGCTGGATGTGAAACAAAGGTACCTAGAACATTTCCTCTGACCCTGGACAAGCAGTCAAGCGATAATACAACTAGGTCATTGCCTCCCACAACTAGAACATTGTGGTGAGAGTAGCAGAAAATTAGAAGACAAAGTCAAAAACTAATGCACTAGCCCCCCCGCCCCCACAAGTGATTCAACCTCTTTGTCATAGGATTGTTAGCTATGTTAGCCTAACTATTCTCCAAATCTATTTGTTGAACACAAGTTGTGTCTGTGAAATAATTTCTATGTATAAAGGGTGTTTATGTAAAGATTATGACAAGGAAAACTGAAGAAAATGCATGAACAGCAATTTGAACAGTCTTGAAGTGCCTGCATCATCTTATCCTAGAAAGTGACAAAGTTAGAAATTAACAGCTTATCAGTGCCTAAGAAAAACTTTAGTATAAAAGATGTGTTGAATAACTTGTGTTGAACAATGCAACTTAACATTAGCTGATCTGAATAAAAAGACAGATTTTGAGCACATTTGTCATTTATAACTTATAGCTAGAATAAAATTAAATTAATTTGTCAATGATATCTCAAACATCTGTAACCAATCGTTGATGTGCTAACGATTACTTATAATTTAATACAAATCTTGTATACAGTGCTGAAAAGTAGTCAGCAACAAGTCTTGATATTTCTCCTATTTAAAGCAATAAGTTGCAAGCAATATGCCAATGGGACAATAATGCTAAAAATTTTGCTGCAATGTTAATTAAATTAATTGGTATCTGTGTGGGAATTGTTGTTCATTATAGAAACTAACTGGAGGACAAAGTATTTGGGATCATATTAAAGGCTTATTTGACAACCCAGAAAAACACTGCATTACCTGATTGTTATTTCAACAAGAACGATTAGGCTGACCAACTAGCCAGTATTTGAAATGGAAGTCCTCAATCTCGGCTCCTCTGCTGGAATAGTGTACTACGCTTTAGAGTTTTACTCTTTGCACATGGGCAGAATGCACCTTCACAAGCAAACTGCAGCCTTCATCCAGAAGCCCACATCACAGGATCAGCAGCTTCCACAGGCTCGGCAGCATACCCCACCCCAACTAACCAGCTGAACCCATATTCAAGATAACAACTACTTTCACCTCACCTCACACTATCCCCCATGACAAAACTGCCCTTATCTTTCAGCTACCCTCCCATCCCATCACCCCGGCAATGATCATGACGCTAATCTGCCTTTTACTTAATTATGTGTTAATGACATGTCTAATTATATACACAATTATAGCTGACTTGTACAAATATTGGAAGGATTTCAAAGAGAGGATACAGAGAGCTTAGTTTAAAAACGAACATATGAACATTAGAGTCTTCAGTGATGGGATGCTCAGTGTAAATAGGCAGAAAGAGAAGTTGTAGGTAAAGGTGCAGAGCATTTGATAGAAGAATTAGTTCACTCAATGCTGATGCATCAACTGAAATTTCTGGCCTTACCTGGGTCTCAATTTGTATTGTCTGTTTTTGCTTTATCCAAGTACACAACATATTTTTCGTTTTAAAGTAATTTGAAATGATAAACAATCCAGAAAATCCAGTGTAATGAAATGAACTTTTTTGTTCTCACTTATTGATGGACCTGGCCAGCAGGTTCAATATTCATTACAAGTATCCATAAGTCCCATTGCAACACCTGACAAACCACCCCTATCTGGTCATTCTATTTTCACTCTTTAAAAAAAAATTTTACTATTTATTGCCTGCTGTACTTTAAATCTTGATGGATACAACATCGTATGAATCCTGTGCCTAATAGCTTTAGCAGATACATTACTGCTGAACTTTGCACGCACTTATCACTGTTTCTATGATTTGGGATCACTTTACCCTATATAACATGAATCTCTGCACTACCATCAGGAGTCAAGTGTTGATCTTTCCTTTGTGGCCAGGTAAGATTGTTTCACGGCTGCAACGAACACCCTCGGACCTCCCGGGGTCGGAGGTGTGCGTGCGTGTGCATGCTCTCCAGTTTCAAAGGCCTCATTCATAACTTGTAAACACAACTTTGTACCACAATCTTACATGCACTGCGAAAGCACTCGAGGCAGCGGACTGCCTGTTCTGATTCCAAGGTCAAGGAAGAGGCTATACTTGTTCCTAGGACGTGGGTGTTATTGACTAGGGCAGCCCTTACCGTCACTCCTCAACTGTGGTGGAGAGGCACTATTATTAACAGTAAAATATTAGAGGACTTGAGAATTTATTAAGCTTGACTTTTACACAGATTTATCTGAATCCTTACTTGGGCAGAAATTTGCGCTGAGCCGCTACAACTGCATTCCTCTATGTTACCTAAAATGGTTTGATTTCAGAAGGCAGGTGAGACAGATTAAGTAACTAGGCTGATCTTCAGACTGCAAAAGTATGCATACACTAAACTGACAAAGACCCTGACATAAAAACAAATCACCGTTCCTTCACTATTAGAATCAAACCTTGGGACTACCTACTTAACAAGACTTATTTTCTTAAAACAAGGACTGAAGCAGTTCCAGGCAATGGATCACCACCTTTTCATACACAATTAGGGATGGATAATTCATGCTGGTCTTGCCAGCAATGCCCAGATTCAGTCAACAAATAAAAAAAATTAAGAACGAATGGGTACCTTAATTTGTTAAATAATTAATTAGCAAATAATAAATCAAGGAAATTGAGTACTTCAAAGATAGTTAATAAAACTATGAGTTAAAATTATTTCTAATAGGCAGAACTTTGCACCAATGAAATCACAATACCTGTATAATCATCGGCAAACATTTCCTAATGAGTAGGATTATCTACCTAGGAAATTCCATGTCACTAGTCAACCTGTACATTGTGTTTGTTTGACTGTGTGCCTGTATGCAATTGTTTCAAGTGCATGATTATTCGATTTTACAAAATAGGCACAATTAAATCCTAATAAAAAGGTATAATTTGTCTATCAAGTAATAATTTCCACACCTGCACATTTTAAGCCTTTGATGGCAATTGTTACAGATATAGCTATTTTCTCATATGGCAGCAGCAAAAGTTTAAAAAAACAAAACAAATAACAAAATCTAACTCAGATATGCAGGTCAAAACTGCTTGTGTATACTATGATTATCTTGTACGCTGCAAAATTTTCTCTGAAGGCTTGTGCGCTCCAGGATCTCATTAGGACTTCAATACACATGAGCAATTCAGAAATGCTTCATTGTTTACAGAGATAGTGGTACCATTTAATTAAATGGTTGACGGTTGCACATTGCTTGTGAAGAAGGTTTGATCCTTCTGATTATATTCGGGACTAGACAGAGAAACATATTTGGCATCTGCAGCTCTCCTAAGCATCGTGCCATCAGGATTTTGCAAGATTGTCAAGGAGTTTCAGCAATAATCGAAAATAGCCTTTTGGACAGGAGCTGGTTTGATGGTAGGTTGGTCAATACAGCCTGGACCAACAAGTCTTGCCTGATGCAGTGATTATATGGTGGTGTGATGGTGTACAAGACATTACTGTAATTTGCAGAAGACAGAACTTGCATATAATGTGAACTGTGAAGATAATAATAGGTTATGAAAAGGGCACAGGCAAACTGGTAGAATGAACAAAAAAGTGAGAGATGAAATTTAATGTAGAGAATTGTGGTGGGAATAACAGCAACATACAGTAAATGATTTCATTTTAAAAGGAAAGAAGATAGATATCTCCAGGTATATGTATATCAAATAAGACAGGAGGGAAGGTTGAGAAAATGGTTAAATAGACAATCTTGGAATTTATAAAAGCATAGCGTACAATGGAAAGGAAGATATAATGAGGCTTTCTGAATCACCAATCCATCCTTAACTGGAGAATCAAATCCAATGTTGGACCTCACATTTTAGAAAGGATATGATTTAGAGATGACAAAGAAAACAGTTCAGGAGACTGGTATCAGGGATGAGGAATTTCAGTTTTGACAATAGACTGGTTGAAGCTGCGATGTTCTCTTTAAAGAAAGCTGCCAAGTCATTGGAGAGAAGTGTTCAAAATCATGAAGGGTAGTGATGAAGAAAATACCCCATAACAGGGAAAGATCAAAAACAGAAGGTGATAGAAATAACATGGCAAAGAATCAATAGCAACATGAGGAAAAGCAAAGTGACTACGATCTGGAATGCACTACCTTGGTATATGGTAGTGGAAGATTCAGCTTTGACTTTCAAAAATCCATGAGGAAAGACACTGCTGTAATCTGAGGTAAGGATGGCAAGAGAAAGGAGGGAAACTAGCTGAAGTGCTCTTGCAGACCCTTCAATTGTCAGTACGGTAATTATTCTATGATTCTTTCACCACATGTATTTAGTAAGTTTCTGGACCAGGTTAACCTGCTCGGTGGTTTCTTCCCAAGATTCTGAAGATGCTATATGTACATTTGTGGGAACAACTTTTAGATCTAGGTTACCTTTCGCACCACAAAAGGTAGAGTTCAGTTTGCTTAATCTGTGTTGAAGTAGCATATTGAAGAAATTAATTTGTGGGTTTGGCCAAAATCATTGCCAGAACTAAATCTACATACTTTATAAATCTCCCCACTAATGAACAGATCTTCGATTTGTGAGGCCAAGACAATGTCCTTGGCACATTTTCAAGTATTTCTGAATAATGACAGTCTTCTCACCATTTGCCTCAAGTGGTAATCTTAGATCAACTACAGTTAACTACAAAAAGACAAGATGTTTGCTGAAATCAGATTCCCATTGACAAAGGCAAGTTAAGCAGCTCTTTTGATACTGCAGTGAAATAGTGTGTTTCGGTTGATTGAAATTTGACAAATTTTGTTGTTATGTACCAGCAATCAATTAATGAAAAAGTGTCAAGATGGTTTTGGTTTCAAAACCACACTGTCAACTTTCTGGTCATGTTTCCAAAAATTCAATGCAATGTTTCAAACAGAGAAGCTAAACTGTTGTAGGATCTTAAACGGGAACACTTTTTTTGGAGTCCTACAGTCTGGAGATAGGCCTTTTGGCCCAAACTGATCTGTGCCGACCAAAATGTCTGTCCATGGCAACCCCATTTCTGTGCACTTGGCCCATGTCTTTCTAAACCTTTCCTAACCATGTATTCGTCCAAATGTCTTTTAAATGTTGTTAATGTACCTGCCTCAACCACTTCCGCTGGCAGCTCATTCCATATGCATCCCAACTTCAATGTAAAAAAAGTTGCCCCTTAGGTTCCTATATATTCTTTCCCTTCTTACCTTAAATTTATGCCCTCTAGTCCTCAAGTCCCCAGCTCTGGGAAAAGACTGAGAGCGTTCTCATGCCTCTCATGAGCTTCGAATAAGATCCCCTCTCAGTCTCCTATGCTCGAAAGAAAAAGGTCCTAACTTGTCCAACCTCTGCCTATAACTCACTGCCTTGAGCCCTGGCAACATCCTTGGAAACTTCTGCACTCTTTCCAGTTTAAGAACATCCTTACTATAGCAAGGTGACCAAAACTGAACACAATACTCCAAGAGCAGCCTCACCAACGTAATGTACAACTGCATCATAACTTACCAACTTCTATACTTAATACCCTGACTGGTGAAGGCCTATGCGCCAAAAGCCTTCTTCAGTGCCCTGTCTACCTGTAACTCCACTTAGAGAACCGTGCACCTGAACTCCAAGGTCCATCTCTTTCACTACACTCAAAGCCCTACCATTCACCATGAAACTCCTAACTGGATTTGACTTTCCAAAATTCAACACCTCACACTTATCTATATTAAACTACATTTGCTTTTTCTCAGCCCACTGCCCCAGCTGATCAAGATCCTGCTGCAGTTTGATAACCTAGCTCATTGTCAACGATACTGCCTATTTTAGCATCATCCACGAACTTACTAATCACACCTTGTACCTTCTCATTCAAATCATTGAAATAGACAAATAGCAATAGGACCAGCACTGTCATGAGACACACCACCGGTCACAGGTCTCCAATGACACAAGCATCCTTCCAGTTATTACCCTCTGCTTCCTACCATCAAGCCAATTGTGTATCTAATTTGCCAGCTCTCCCTGGATTCCATGTACTCTAACCTTCCAGAGCAGCCTACCATATGGAACCTTATCAACGGCCTTACTGAAATTCATATAGACTGTCTGCTGCCTGGCCATCAACCACCTTCCTGATCACTTCTTCAAAAGAACTTTAACAAATTTCTGAATCATGATCTCCCATGCACAAAGCCATGCTGACTACTCCTAATCAAACCCTGTCTTTCCAAATGCTTATCCCTGAGAATCTTCTCAAGTTACTTACCTATCACAGATATTAAGCTTACTGGTCCATAATTCCCAGGTTTTTCTTTGTAGCCCTTCTCAAATGAGCGCACAACATTCGCTACCCTCCAGGCTTCTAGGACTTTACCCGTGGCTAACAATAATGCAAATATTTCAGCCAGGGCCCCAGCAATTTCTTCTTTAGTCTCTTGCAGGGTTCTCAGATATACCTGGTCAGGACCAGAAGATTTATCCACCTTCAAACATTCTAATATTTGTAACACATCCTTCACTGTGATATGGACTGTCCCAAAGATATTGCCACCAACTTCCCCAAGTTCTTCATGTGTTTCTCCATAGTAAACACAGGAGAAATCTTCATCGAGGACTTTGTCCATCTCTTGCAGTTCCACACATACATGTCCACTTTGGTCCTTGAGGGGAGTTATTCTTCTTCCTTTAATATACTTAAAGAATCTCTTTGGATTCACCCTAATCTTCTCAGCCAAAGCTATCTCACGCCCCCTTCTCATCCTCCTAATTTCCTCCTTCAATAAACTCCTGCATTCCCTGTTTACTTACAGGGGATTCCCTTGATTTCAGCTGCCTGGCCTGAGTCATGCCTCCTCCTTTCTGCAGAAAGCCTCAATATCCTTTGTCATACAGGGTTCCCCTCTCCTGTCAACCTTGCCCTTCACCCTGACAGAGGCATATAGACCTTGATCTCTAGTTATAGCACTTTTAAAGGCCTCCCACTTGCCAGAGGTCCTTTTGCCTGCAAACAAACTACGCTAATCAACCCCTGCAAGCTCCTGTCTAATTTCATCAAAATTCACCCTGCTCCAATTTAGAACTTGAACCTGTGGGCATATTTTGTCTTTTTCCACAACTATTTTAAAATAACTACGGTCACTGGTCCCAAAGTGCTGCCCCACTGTCACCTTGGTCACCTGTCCTATGTGTATGTCAAATTTTGCCCCTTAAGTAGAACCCTCTGTATACTGCTTAAGGAAACTTTCCTGAACCCATTTATACCAAATATTATAGTTTTCTCATGCACAATTGCTTACTTTGAAGTTAAATGACCAACCTGTGGCCAAGTGTGAAAGCATAACGTGACAAACAATAAATTGTCACACTTCTATTTTCGGGGTAAAGGAAGACATGTTTGTCATGTCACAGTGAACTGCATTATTTAATATCCACCCGAGTACTGAAACAGGAAAACATCTCTATTTAACACCTGACTTAAAAGAATCAGAGCTCAACATCACAATATTCTCTCACCACTATCCATCAGAGTTAAGCGAGACTTGAATTTTCTGATTCATAAGTAAGGGCTCCTAGTTGGTCCAAACTGACAGCTGAAGCATGGTTTTTTTTTAATTCAAACATTAAAAAATAATGTATTTTGTACCATGGGTGCACACAAACTAAAACATTATGACTTAGAATAAAACTTATCACAATTTTCCTGTAATCTAATTATTCTTACCTCTAATTGTTCATCTTCCAAGAGTTTTATAACCAACCATCTTACATCTTGGACTGCCTGTTCATTGTCCAAAAAAACAAATAAATTGTAGAACACCATGGTTTGAAGGTAGGTTAGGATAGTGTACTTTGCATGCCAAGAACTGCTCTCTGATGTCTGTGCAAATAAAAACAAATAATTCAAATGATAATTGATAACAGAATTCTGTTGATTAGAAAGTAGCAGCCAAAGTACAAAAGTAAATTGAGCAAAGTTCCAGGACAGAAGTTCTGAAATATCCTACAATTCGATATTTTATACATGATATATCAGAATTCATGGCTATTAACAACTTTTAATATAGCTCCATAAATCATGCCCATTAAACCACAGATATAATACTAACTGCAGATTTCCCTGTACCAGCCACCCTCTCAAACTAATTCAGGAGCTCGCTACTGTATCAGATTATGACCACTTCAATTTGCAGTTAGACCCCACTTGAAAGTGCAGACATCCATAATGCACTATGTAAACAATCCCATTTAACAAGACAAGCATTCGATTCAAAAGGTGCAGTCAGGTACAACATCGAACAAAACTGCACAGACACTACAGGATAAAACCTTTCTGCAAGTCCACACCAAAAATAGTGCTGTTTTGATATTAAAATCTGTGAATAGGTGCTTTATCTAAATCTCTCCAGCTACAGGGGTTCCAAGTATCAAAAGGTGATAATTGGATTAGCCCTCTTCTTTTAAAGTAAAATGTTACTTCCCTGCAGACTTTTCCTATATATTACGTAACAATGTACATCTCCCAAGTTTTTAATTCAACAAGAAAACTTTACCCCACTAATAAAACTAAAATGCTATATAGTGCATGTCAGCAACCTTTAACCTACTAATAAAACTGACAGCACTACTTAAAACAGGTATGACCACAAAAATGGAGGGACGAAAGTAAACAGAACCCACAGATGGACGCAACTATGAAACTAACCAAACAAGTGATCGCAAATAAAAACCACAGGCAATCAAAACTGATAGGAACTCAGACTTTTAAAGAAAATCACAAGATGCCTTTTTTCTAACTTTAAAATTCTAACCTCGAAAATAACAAGACTAACACTTTTTGAATTTTGCAAGGGCAACCAGACAGATACTCTAATCTCATTAAAGTAACCATCAACACACAGCAATAACTACTAACAATTTAGCGAATGTTTAAGCCATCTCAGATTTCCTGCAAGAGATAATGGGAACTGCAGATGCTGGAGAATCCAAGATAATAAAGTATGAAGCTGGATGAACACAGCAGGCCAAGCAGCATCTCAGGAGCACAAAAGCTGATGTTTCGGGCCTAGAGCCTTCGTCAGAGAGCTAGGGTCCAGGCCCGAAACGTCAGCTTTTGTGCTCCTGAGATGCTGCTTGGCCTGCTGTGTTCATCCAGCTTCACACTTTATTATCTCAGATTTCCTGCAAAACAGTTTTTGTACAATATCTACTGCTTAACACAAGTGTTAGAATGTTAATGTATGCTTAAATTCTGTATAAAAAGAGCTGCTTTTGAGCTATGATTCTGGGATTCTATTTTCACCTCACATTGTGCTGCTGTGAATATATAATAAAGAGGCTATTTTCACCACTCATTGATCCTGGTTGTCTGGTTCTTTGAATGCGATCTCACACACACAAACAGCACTTTCCACAGTAATCCAATAACTACTAACACTGCTCCCAAAAGTCACAGTTCTGCAGTTATCACATCCAGTCATGAATGTTAGTCGGCAATTAAGTAATTAACAGGAGGCGGCGACTCCTGAATATCCTTAATGTTGAAACTGGACAAAGTTTTGAATTACTTTTGAAAGTGGCCTGCGTTCTAACTGCAACCTCGCGAATGATATTTTTATCTGCTTGTCTATTCTCTGCCTACAATAGATAGGATTCTAGTTAATCTTGAACAGATGCAATTGAAGATTTTATCTATCAAAGATTTGATTCCACACTTTTCGATGTTTACTCTTTAGCTCTAGGGGATGTGGTGGTGTAATGGCCACATCACTGAACAAGTAATCCAAAAGCCCAGACTAACACTCTGGAGATAGTGGCTCAAAATCACATCACACTACATCAGAGTAGTTGGTGGAATTTGAATTCAGTTAACAAAGCCACTATAAAGCTAGTGGCTGCGATGGTGAACATAAAACTATCAATTATTGTAAAACCCATCTGGCTCACTCATGTCCTTTAGGAAAGCAAATCCTTACATGTTCTGGCCTTCAAGCAATTCCAGAGTATGGACAAAAGCAATGCAGTTGATTCTTAGAAGTCCCTCTAAAAAAATACCCTAGAAAATCACGTAGTTCAAGGCAATTTGAGATGAGCAACACACGTTGGTCTTGCCTGTGATGCCCATGTCTCATGAAAGAATAAAGAATGAAAAAAACATTTTTATTCCTTCTCCTCTTCAACTCTGGGCTTTTCACAATTTAATGCAGAGAAACGCAAGGTCCAAATTAATACAGTACATTTTTAGAAAGTCAAGATAAAATATTCAGAAAGAATAGAAAGTAACAGCTACAGTGTATTCAAAGATGTCAATACAGCATTGCCAGATACGATGAGGAAATGGCACAAAATCTAAATCACTTTATAAGAAATGAGATCAGGATTGTTAGAAATATGTGGCATAGAGAGTTCCTGACATCAATCACTATGCAATGCTGATTTAACACCAGCATTGCCATTTTGTGGCTCAATGCTCCAATAAATGCTGTCTGAACTTCGCAAAACTGAATATTTATTCAGCACCAGGAAGGACATTTCCCCACAACTGCTACAGTGGGATAATAAACTACTTTGGATGAGTTCTTAAACGATTGCTACTGGTCCAAAGATGCATATGCAAGTGTTTAGTGGGGGAGGGGAATCATATCGATGATCTTTCAACCACAGAATACTTCCAACATCAATTCACCTAGTCACATTTACCACTGTTTTAATAGTAGCCCTGCAAATGATCACTACAGATTATACAATGCTTTTCTGAATCCAATCATTGATTCCGACTCTAACACTCTCCAACAGTTTATTCCAGATCCGAACTGTTTAACAGATTTCTTCATGTCACTGTTACTGCTTTTATCAATCGTTTTAGTTGAACCAGTCATCCTCTATCCTTCCAATGGGAACACTTTCTCCTAGTTTCTATCGAGACCCCTGACACTTTTGAAAGTCTATATTAGATCTTTTAAGTTTCCCTCCAAACAGAGCCAGTCTCAACTTCTCCAAACTATCCTTGTAACTCTCTTCTAGATTTTAAGATTATTTTTTCCTGCACTCTAAATCCTTCCTAAAGTGCAGCGCCCAGAATTGGACACAAGAATCCAATGGAGGACAAACTAGTTTGTTCACATTTATTATAACTTCCTCTCTTTTGAATTCTGCCCTTATTTATAAAGCCCAAGATTTCATATGCCTTATTAACCCATCCGCTCAACAGCCTTACCTCCTTCAAACATTTGTGTACATAAAATCCCAGCCCCTTCTCATTTTTCTTACTAAAATATATTACTGTACACTCTGAACTGAATGGCACCTACTCTCTCCACAAGCCTTATTTTGAAGTTTATTGCTAGGCTCCTCACAGTTGATAATACTCTGAAGTTTAATGGTCTTGTTGTTATTAGTTCCTTATTGCAGGAGGCCCTTTCTTACTTCGCATTGAGAGATTTGTAACGCATTTAACGTAGAAACCAACAGAGCTTTCCACAGGGTGAGCAAGAATGAAATATCTAATATTGTTGTGACTCCTCAGTCTTTCAAGTTTGTATTAGATCCTCGTCTGCCAGTGTTCTTTGCTGTTCAAAAAGGAGTACTTCAGATAACTCCAATGTAAACCATTTTTCTCCCTTGTATGGTGGACATGCCACCCAAGTTTGAGTTGCCAAAAGAAAACTAACAACAGAAGCAGCGATTCTAGTACTGTGGTGATGTGGAAAAGTCACCATAAACATTCCTCCAGTTCAAAAAACAATTCACTATTCACATTTCTTGCCACTCAGCTAATTTTGAACCCATGCTACTACGCAACTTTCAATCCTTGGAGTCCAGCTTTGCTCAAAAGCTTATGTGACACTTTATCAAATAGCTTTTGAAAGTTCATATCCAACACATCAACAACATACCTTTTACAGTTCTCTGTAACCTGCCCAAAAAACTCCAAAGTTACAGATTCATACAGCATGGAAACCTCTTGGTCCAATTCATCCATGCTGACCAGGTTTCCCAAAACTAAAAACTCATCCCACTTGCTTGCATTTGGCCCATATCCCTCTAAACATTTTCCTGTATCTGTCCTAACATATTTCAAATGTAACTGTACCTGTATCTACCACTTCCTCTGGCACTTAGTCTGCACATAAGCCACCCTGTGTAAAAGTTTCCCTTCAGGTCCCTTTTAAATCTTCTCCCTCTCATCTTAAAATTATGCCTTCCAGTTCATAACTCCCTACCCGAAAGGTTGGTGGGGGGGGGGGGGGGGGGGGGGACCCCTTGCTGTTTACCTTCCCTATGCAACTCATGATTGTATAAAGCTCACCCCTTAATCTCCTACATTCCAAGGAAAAATGTCTCCAGTCTATCCAGCCTGTTCTCATAATACAAACCCTCTAGTCTTGGTAACAGCCTCGTAAATATCTTTTCTGAACCCTCTTCAATTTAAATATTAAAATTTATTTCTAATTTTTTTATTCCTACTTCTCAAATTCTCTTTGGCATTTCCCTCTATTTTCTGAATACCCTGATGCTGTTAGTCCTAATTTTGTCTTTAGCTTTAGGTTAACACTTTTTATAGTAAGGCAACCAGAACGATACACAGTACTCCAAAAGCAGCCGCAACATCCTATGCAACCACAACAATGACAGCCCAGCTCCTGTACTCTAACAAAAGGCAAGTATACCAAACTCCTGCTTCACCATGTCTGTGACACCACTTTGAAGGAACTCTGCACCTGAATCCCTAGGTCTCTATTCAACACACCTCAGGGCCCCATGAAGTCTAGACCTTGTGCACCTTACCAAAATGCAACAGACTTCATTTATCTAAACTCTACCTGCCACTCCTCAGCCTAGTCGCGCAGCTGATCAAGATCCCTTTGCATTTTCCCTTAACAAAGCCATCTGAGCTTAGTTAATTCATATTTACCAAAGTAACAGATTTTTGTACTCCTAAGTATAAAAACTAAAACAACTGGGTGGGGTGGGGGAGGGGGAAGAGGCAGAGGCGGAGTAATTAAATCGAACAGCTATATCAGAAAGTGCTCCAACAAAATAGAGACATTAAAATGTATGATTTACCTGTTTTATAACATCTAGCACCATGATCACTTGTTGGGGATACAGCAATCCCTGAGACATGAGTGATAAACACATTTTTGCATCCCTTTTAAGTTCATCGTAGTTCTCATCATTTTCCACAGGAGCAATCTAAAATTAATGAAACATTAAGAAACTAAATTTTAGTCCTAGCTTAAACTATGTAAACATAATTCAGAATGAAAATTGAACAGATTACTTTGGCAAGAAAAATGAGAAAAACAAAACCAGTATTAAATGCAATCTAAGAACCAAATTTTTTCCAAATTAACATGAGCATTAGTGCTACCTGAATTTTAATTTAAAAATTCAGGAATGCAAAGCAAATAAATCTTTCAAGTGCTTATGTCCACTTTTAGCTTCAACCAATTCAGGCACCAAATATAAAACAGTAAACTGCAGCATAGGTGAAAGAGTAAGGACAGCTAAGCTTCAAACTGAGGTCTAGATTTCATAGAGCCATAGATCCCTACAGTGCAGTTACAGACCATTCTGCCCATCATGTTTGCACCTATACTCTAAACAGCATCCCACTTAGATCCACCCTTCACCCTGTAAAGTCCACATTCAGCACAAGCTATCTAGCCGGTACACAATGGAGCAATTTTGACGGCCAATTCACCGAACTGCACATCTTTGTACTACGGGAGGAAACTAGAGCACCGACAGGAAACCCACATAAACACAAGGAGAACACGCAAACTCTGCACAGACCATCAGCCAAGGATGAGACTGAACCTGTAAACCTGGCGCTGTTAGTCAGCAGTGCGAACCACTGTGCCATCATTTGTTCATAAGTCTAAATTTATTTAACCAAGCTTGAAATGATTCACTCCAAATAAAATCAGGTGGTTATGACAAGGTTTGAAGTGCTTGTATATAGGCTGAGTGATGATTTTGTCTCATTCATTCTAGATTTGAACAACGGGGATGCGTTGATTGGCGGCCATAGGCAAGATGAACAAGACAAATGCGATGCCTTGACTGGACAGTTGTTTTCTCACATATGCAAGAAATTAGGATGGGCCTTGAAGTGCAGTGGTAGTGTCCCTACCTCGAGGCCAGAAGGTCTTGGTTCAAGTCACACCTGCCCTGGCGGTGTGTCATAACACATCCAAACAGAATTAATTAAAAATAATTGAGGAAAAATGTATTGGTGCGGGAAGGCCTTTTTTTGGCAACACAAACACAAAACCAAATATGCTCAAAGTTAAATGTGATTGCTTCAGTATAGTTTTAAGAAGCAGGTCAGAACAGGTGCTAATTTACTTTGCAGAGTTTAGAAGTCAATATAAAAAGTTTTGGTTACAACATACCTTGAATAAAAGTGGCATAAGTTGGAGTTGTTCTGCAACTGCTGTAGAGAAAGATCTTCCAGCGCTTGCCATTAACCACTTCAGCACTGTGCAGTGAAACAAAATGTGCAGTTGATTAAGATATCAATATCTTGACTATATTCACTGCATGTTAATTTTATACAACAGAAAGTAAAGGACAAGGCAGTGCCACTTCAAAAAAGCTAGTCCTTTGTAAATACCAGAATTTGTTGGGCAAGGAAGTCAAAGGTTATCCAGGATAGACGGGAATTTGGAATTTAAAATACAAATTGATCAGCTATAACCTCTTTGAATAGCTGAAAACATTTAAGGGGCTGAATGGTCTATTTCTGCTTCTCATTTGTATTCCTTTAAAGCTGCCTTTTTAATATTATTCTCCATTCTGATCTTATTTAATGCTTACCTTTGCTTCATCTTTTTCCTAATTTCACTTCCTCCTTTGGTTTCCATGCCTCTGCCAGACAAGGTTCAACCCACCCAACTGCAGCAGCAAGCATCTCCACAAGGATATCAGACCTCCAAAGATGTGACCCAATTACCCTGCAGGAACCCCATCTGTGCCAGAGCCAATCCCAAGGTCTCAGGAATCTGATACCCTGACATCCATGAGACAATTTAACTACCTACCTGTTTTCAGAAGTTTAATGGCTTGGGTCCTTTCATCTTGATCCCCAACACCATTTTCCTCAACAACATGATTTTGAATCTCTTCGTCAATTTCCATGAGGGGCTTAAGTTGCTTTAAGATACGACCGGTGAATTCAGAGACATGTGGCGAAAGAGTTGGATTTGAATTTGGTAGGGTGATGTCTATCATGAATAAATATGTTAAAACACTGTGGAAAGAACATTTGAGAAGGTACATGAAACAACATAATGTGCCACATTATAATTTATAACAAGTTTGTATCTTGAAACATATTTAATAATTGAGGACTGTAGAATTGCTGTTGAAAGAGTCCAGGAAATGATGGCAGATCTTCTACCCTAGACGACGCTACTGAACCAGATTAGTTTTTACAACTAGATATCATGGTTTTTATCACCAAGATATTATTAAATCAACAAACTCCTGCACTCCCTGGCCTGAAACAGACTTACCCATAAGTTTCTCAGGAAGTCTTCTATAACCTTTTCCATTTCATCCTGCTTTTAATAATCCTCTCTAAAATGTAAAAATCACAATACCTCGCCATAAAATCAAACATGCACAACTATCATCTAATTGCCCAATTATAACCACAGCACGTACATAAGTCTGTCTTTGCATAGGAATTGGTTTAATAATTTCAGTTGTATTAAAGTATGAGGTTATCAGAACTGCAAATGTAGCATTATAAAAAGGGGCATCTTATGAACTGGATAATAAAATGTGAGGCTGGATGAACACAGCAGGCCAAGCAGCATCTCAGGAGCACAAAAGCTGACGTTTCGGGCCTAGACCCTTCATCAGCTCTCTGATGAAGGGTCTAGGCCCGAAACGTCAGCTTTTGTGCTCCTGAGATGCTGCTTGGCCTGTGTTCATCCAGCCTCACATTTTATTATCTTGGATTCTCCAGCATCTGCAGTTTCCATTATCTCTGATACTATCTTATGAACTGGTCCTGTCAGACCAATGATTCTAGATACAGGCAACCCCTCATCTATTTTGGTCCAGTACACATTCTCCTTTACACATTTTAAGACATCTAGTCTACATTCCCAAGGGAATGAAACTGGCTCATCTTGCTTTTTTTTAAATTTTCAGTTCAAAGTTGACTGGTAAATCCCATTATAAAAGTTCTGTGTGTCTTTGCTGTACCAGATCAAATATCCTGCAATCCTTAGCTTCACAATGGGTATCTTTGACGAGGCAGCATCTCCTCCCTGCACCCAGCCGTAGTAGCTTCCAAACTAAGTAGCTGTTTATTTCTGTTAACCACACAGAACTGCCATTTGTCCACGATATCCACTGACTTTCCAGGAAATCTATATCTGATTTAAAAAGTGGCTACCTATCCTCTGTTCCAATTGCAACATGAAACATCTTAACTTTGCATTTAAGTCAAAATTCTAAATCAGCTGTTCTTGACCCCATCCATCTCCCTTTTATCCAACAGGCAATTTACAGCACAACTGTTTTGCAACCTAATACTTACAACACCTCTCTGGGGCTTGTGAGCCTTAGAGTCTATTCATTGTAAACTTAGACTGCTGCATTCTTTCCAAGTGTAAATGCCTCACACCCAATTCCCCATTTAAAACAAAAACTCCAAATATTCCACTGATCCCTAATAATCAAACCACTCAGGCTTGCTGTTGTGTCAGAACAGATCACATGATTCAATTTAGTTAATCTAAATTTAAAAATATAGCCCCAAAAAAAACTTAATAATCTTAAAAATCTAACAATTAAATCAGACTCCTTCAAAGCTAAGGATATTTTGTAATTGAACAGTGACGAGAGCAGAAATGCTTTTCAGCATGAGCCAGGAGAAACAGAATGCTCTCCCACTTAGCGCTTTTAAACAAACCTTGAGCCGATTGGAATCTTTCCTTGCTGCCCTGGTTAATTAGCTGACTGCGTTGCTCACTTATCTTCAACTCCTGACCACCTACTGACCCCAAGCATCCCCAGTTGTCGCTCTGTCAGTAGTTTTTATGTCAGACCTCACCAGCTTGTTACTCCAAAGAGCGGCTAAGCAAGCAGCAAAACAAATATCATTGTACTACTAAATTAAAAAGAATTTCTATGTCCCGCAGACTTCCCAGAGCTTACCCTAGGTCTTTTTAAACTACATGTTCTCTGAATTATTACTTAGGCTTCTGAATTGCTAGTCTAGTCACGTAGCCATTTTCACACCCTATTTCAGAATGAGTGGAAAACGGAAGGAGGACAGTGATTCATTCTATTCATTATGAGGCATACGATCCTATTATTAGTTGGTTGTCAGTGCTAAACAAACACTCAGTTGGTTGTGACCACAGACATCTCCAAATGAATGGAAATCAAAAAGATTACATTAACATTAAATAATAGCATTGCAATACAAAATGGAAAATACAGGCAATTTGCTACAAAATACCACCCCAAATTATGACAGCGATATATTCTTGGTCACGTGTTTTAGCACAGGATAGCAGTTCACTATAAATCTTGAACTTGTACAATTCAAAACTTAAATTCAAGTTTATAAAATAAGCCAAGTCCACATGTGCATACACGTCATAAGCCATCTTAATATTTTAAAACCTTATTCAGATCTCAATGAGCTCTCACCTTCCAATCCTTTCTCGTACATTTTTATAGACCTGCGTGAGTTTTGGTTCAAGGTATTGAAGGAGCCTGTGCATTAGTTCAGGTACTCTCCATTCTTGCTGCGCCAAACCACCCTGCAAAACGTACAGTCGGCTAGCAACAGAACACAGAGAATGTGATTTGGTAAATAATATTTTCATTCCTTCCACAAAAAAACCATTGCATTCATAATTTTTTAAAATGGTCACACTGCAGACATTATCTTCGTTATTCCTTTACTGGTGTTCATCTTTCACATTGTGATAGAATCAGACAGTAGTAAAGGAAGCTATTTAGCCTACTGCATGTGCACACATTTTTAAATGAGTCCTATTATTTTGTTCATTACCCATAACAATCTAAATTTCTCCTTTGCAGGTATATATCCAAATTTCTTTTGTAAGTCACTTTTGAATCTACTGCCACCACTTTTTCAGGGAACAAATTATACCAGAAAATATCATCTGTCTGCATCTTATTAATTCATTAAGTCTATGGCCTCAAGTTACAAACAACAGAATGAGAGAGGGGTGAAAAGGAAGTGTTGGAGAGGGGGGGGGGGGGGAGGTTGTTGAGGGTTGAGTGAGGGAATATAGGAACTTGATTACTTGAGACAGTAGACCATTTGACACTTAGATAAGACCACAGTTGGTGTGAATGCAGTTGCAACTCCAATTTACTGTCCACCACCCAGAACATTTGACTTTTTGTCTATTAACAATTTACTCAACCGCCAATTCAGTAAACAAGGCTCAACTGTTTCTTGGTGAGGGTGGTGGGGAGATGAAAGGGAAAGATGGGCGAGCCAAAAAGGCAGGCAACAGACTGGGACACTATCCTTAAAAGAGCTGAGCAAGAGAACGTAACACAGCAGTGTGCTGATGGTTCTATTCAGTGTATATGAGGTTCAAGATCTGATCCTTAGCATGCCAACTAGCTACAAACACATTCAGGGCTTGGGAGGAGTGAAAACAGAATTCCAGGTTTCCACTGGCATCTCCTGTTACCAAGCATGCATGTGGTTGTTAGGCAAAAATAGAATTGAGTTTAGTGGTAACACTGCCACAGGCAAGTTTAACTGAATTTGCTCAGAAAAATTTCTGGAAAAGTTACCACACAATGGGTGAAATCCACAGATCTATGTAAACTTTGCAACGCAGCTTCAGGAAGTAGAAAATGGAAGAAAAATCATCTCAAAAATGACCATACACAGTTTCTGATTTGTTGTAAACAAAAATCAATTTCTCAAATTGAGACTTTAGCACAGACCTCAAATGATGCAAATAACCACAGCATGTAAAAACACCTGCTCTATTGTGCCAGGTCAGAGTCAGAACTAACTGCAGAGTACGGGCCACTGTGCAGAAACTGAAGCATATTTAAGTAATCAGGAAGATGTTATGCAATGTACTTCTTCAGTCCAAGTGTGAAATACAGCACACTCAAGATGTCCACAAAATGAATATCAAAGATTAGTTTGGAACGATGAAATGGCAAAACATTTAACAAAATTTCCTAACAAATCATCTATACTACTAGGAGAACATGTACTGGGGCATATTGTTACTTTACAATGTCTGGAGCAATTTTGTATGTTGACTAATACTATGGTCTCAAAATTAAACTTCACTTTTCTTCCTGGCAGGCTGTCTTTTTGAAAAAACAGTAGTACATTTCACACTCCATTTAGTTCCACATTGTTTGCATTAGGTTAGTCCACTGTATTATTGTCTCATGGGATATGGGCATCACTGGCTAGCCAGCATTTATTGACAATTCCTAGATGCCCTTGAGAAGGTGGTGGTGAACTATTTGAATTACTGCAGTACATGTGCTATCGGTAGACTCACAATGCCTTTAAGGAGGGAGTTCCAGAATTTTGACCCAGTGAATGAACAATAATATATTTCCATGCCTTCTGCAGCCCTTGTCCTTCTAAAGGGAAATCATCATCTGTTTGGTGAATTTCTGCAATGCATTTTCAAGACAGTACACACTACTGCTACTGAGCTTCAGTGAGAGATGGAGTAAGTGGGATCCCAATCAAGCGGGCTGCTTTGTGCAGAATAGCATCAAGCTTGAGTGCTACTACAGCTGCACTCATCAAGGCAAGTGAGCACCAGTGCATCACACTCCTGACTTGTGCCTTGTGGATAGCCTACAAGCTTTAGGGAGTCAGACTAACTCACTGTAGTATTCCCAGCCTCTAACTTGCTCTTGTGGCCATTGTATTTATACAACAGTCCAGGTGAGTTTCTGGTCAATGGTAACAACCAGAACATTGATAGTTGAGGATTCAGTGTTGGTAACGCCACTGAATGCCAAGGGGCTGTGGTTAGAGTCTCTTATAGATATCATTGCCTGGTATGTTTGTGGTGCGAACATTATCAGCTCCCAGTCAGCCCAAGCCTGGATAAGGTCCAGGTCTTGTAACATTTGAACATGGATTGCTTGAGGATACAAGGAATTGCAAACGGTGTTGCAGATTCTGTGATCAATCATGAACATCCCCACTTTTGACTTTATAATGGAGAAAAGTCATTGAAGTACCTGAATATGATGGGAGCCAGGACAAAATCCTGAGGAACTCCTGCAGAAACATCCTGATGCTGAGGTGACTGACCCCCAACAACCATAACCACCTATGTGCCAGCTATGACTTCAACCAGCACCGAGTTTGCCTTCTGACTTCTGTTGATGTAAATGGCTGTCACTCTCACCTCACTTCTGGAAAACAGCTGCTTTATGATGTTTGAACCAAGGCTGTAATGAGCTCAGAAGCTCAGTGTTCCTAGCAGACCACAAAATGGGCACCAGTGACCAGGCTGCTACTCAGCAGGCGTGGCTTGATAACTTGACAACATCTTCCATCACTTTACTGGTGAGTCTGCAACTGGCTGCATTGGGCTGTTCTACTTTGAGTGGACAGAACATACCTGGAAAATTTTGATATTGTTGGGCAGATGCCAGTGTTGTAACTATACTGGAGCAGCTTCGTTAGGGTTCAGGAAGTTCTGGAACACAAATCTTCAGTACTATTACTGGAATGTTGTCGGATGCCAAAGCCTCTGCAGTATTCAGTGCCTTCAATTGTTTTTTTGATATCACGTGGCATGAATTGAATTGGCTGAAGACTGGCATCTGTGATGTCAAGTTACACTGGACACTTCTGGTCGATATGAATCATCCACTCAGCATTTCTGGATGAATACTGGTGCACATGTTTTAGTTCTATCTTTTGTACTGGTGTGCTAAGCACGATCATTAAGGATGGGACATTTGTGGAGCCTCTTCCTGCAGTTTTGTTAAATTGACTGCATCATTTACGACCAGATATGACAAGACTGCAGAGCCTAGACAGTTGGTTGAGGTTCTATTACTTGCTATTTATAGGCAAGTAGTCCTGTTTGGTCGCTTCACCATGTTAACACCTCATTCTTAGGTACGCCTGGTGTTTTTCCTGGCATGGCCTTCTGCAGTCCCCTTGAAACCAAGGTTAATCTCCTGGCTTGATAGCAATAGTTGAGTGGGGTATTTGCTGGGCCTTGAAGTTGTGGATTGTGTTGGAGAACAATTCTGCCTCTATCAATGGCCTACAGCACCTCATGGATGCCTAGTCTCGAATTGTTACATCTGTAGAAATCTGTCCCATTTAGCATGGCAATAGTGCCCCACAACATGCTGAAGGGTAATCTTGACATGGAGACAATGTTCTGCCTCAACAAGGGCAGTTGCATCTGTGGCAGGCAGACTGGTAAGGATGAGGTCAAGTATGTTTTTCCTTCTTGTTGGTTTCTACACCAGCTGCCGCAGCCCCAGGGTAGCAGCCATCTCCTTTCGGAACCCCACCAGCTTAATCAGTAGTGCTGCTGCCACCACCAAGATATTCTTGGTGTTCAACATCAAGTCCCTCACTCATAATGCATATTCCACCCTTGCCAGCCTCAGTTCTTCTTCTGAAAGTTGCTCAAGATGAAGGACTTACTAGTTCATCAGCTGAGTGAGGACAGTATGTGAACACAGAATAAAGCCAGGGATGGTGATTGCTGTGTCTGAGAAATGGTCTCTCTGGTACGATTCCATGAGTATGACTGTCAGGCCGCTGCCTGACAAGTCTGAGATAGCTCTCCCAATTTTGGCTCCAGACCCCAGATGTTAGTTTTCTTTAAAAAAAAGGACTTTGGAGCATTGACAGAACTGTTTCTGCCATTGTCTTTTGCGGTGCATAAGAGAATGCCAGATGGTCTGTCTGGTTTCCTTTCTTTGGAGAGATTTCATAGTGATTGATTCTACTGAGTGGCTTGCTAGGCCCTTTCAGAGGACAGTTGACAGTCAACTACATTGCTGTGACTGGAGTCACATGTAGGCCAGATAGGCAAAAATGGCAGATTTCCTTCCCTGAAGGACATTTGTGAACCAGATAGATTTTTCCAACAATCCATAATAATTTTATGGTCATTAGATTCCTGATTACATTTTTTTTGGAATTCAACTTCAAAATTTATTTGAACCAGGGTTGCCAGAACATTAGCTGAGCTTCTGGACTAATAGTCCAGCAATAACTGCACTAGGCCGCACTGCCTTGGTACAAACGAAATTGCTCTGTTGAGGTAGTTTTGGATGCATAGCAAAAAGATTCAACACAGCTTCAAAGTGATATTTCCTCAAAAGGCAGGGTACATCCAAAGACAGTGATTTAGCTAATAATTTCCAAAGATAGATGACTTTCTAAAAAACTTTTTTAAATGAACAAGGTAGGTAGGAAATGACGAAAAGAAATCATTCATTAATCCTTTAGCACTATAAATTGAAGAACAAATGCACGCTAAATCACTTCTCAAATGGGTTTAAAATAATGTTGTGTAAAGAACTGTGACCATGTTTTATAAACTCTTAAGTATGTACTTGTGCTACAGGTCAAGAGTGAGAAGATGAGATCGATTGTTCCTTGACACTGTGGGCCAAATGGACTTTTGCTGTCATAAATCTTTCTGCACTTCCATGAGATAGGTATTGAAATTTATCTGACTACCTTCAGAGGGTCACCACATTGATTTAAAAAAATACTAATTAGCATTGTGCACAGGGAATATTCTCAACACATGCTGAATATGCCTTATTTTCATACAAACCAGGCTTAACACTTTAATTGTAGTACAATGAAGACATGAATTACTTGACACAGTTTCAATTGTACATCAGGTAAAAATATAGAAGTGAAGGAACTTTAAGTAGTTTAAGGCATAGTATTTCTTAACATTTATCTTCCAACTACTACAAAGGTTTTTGAAAGAAACTGAGCACTTTAAACTTGCAAACAAAATGATACATTACAAAGATAATCACAGCATTTTAAACTAAACTGTCATTCAAATATTAAATCTGACAAAAAAGATCAAAGAGTAAGAAACTTGGTTTAAAAAAAATGTGTAGTAAGGGTAATAAATACAGACACACCTCAGGATATATTGGGAGGAATCTTTCCACCCTTAAAAACTAATTGTGGGTGAATTCAATTTCCAGATCCCAACCAAATATTTGTTAGCAGCATTTTGTCACTGTGCCCAATAATTTGTTACTTCCATGTCATCAAGTTTCAAGGTGGCAGCTCCACCAGGAGAGGCTCCCTCTGCACAAGTATCAAATTTTACGCACTATGACTCACACTGTCTCATCCAGAAACCTCTCCAAAGCACGGCCTGCAGCAACAGCAGTGGTCTGTTGTTCCATCTAGTTTGAGTAAAGGGATGCATGGAGGCCTCTCGTGGGCCAATGGGCAGTGCTTCAGCTTTAGCCTCTGCCACGATGATCTGCACATCCTAAATTGCCCATATTTAGGGGCGTAAAATATGCAGATTGACAAACTGCAATTGCTGCCACCCCCAAAATTAGCTCCAGAAGGGAGCTTGTTGGCACTTCTCCATACTGGCACCTTCCCCTCTTACAGCTTCCTCCACTCTAGCCATCAGGTATAAGTCTACCAGTACAAGGAAGATTCCACCCATCGCATTCCCATCAGCCTTTGAGTTTTATCTTGAACTTAGTAAATATATCACAATTCCATGCAATAGATTAATTCATTTCTAGCAAATTCTCTTTTAAATCCATTGCTGGACTTAATTCCTTACCAATTATCAACCAAAACTATATACCCGTGTGTTTTGAAAGGCAGATTAACCTGCTACAAAAATACTTGAGAATACAATGGCACTCAAGTTCTTACTTAAAAGCTTAACCTGAAGTACGGTTAGCTCCCACTGTTCCATTCATTTTTTAATAAAAAGGATCCAACTTGATGAAATTAATTTACAAATGACAAAATACTAGGAGAACTTTGTGCAATGACATACTATACGGTTACAGGAAACTCTCAGTATTAAAGATCTTGCAGTGACCAAGCAGAGATTTTTTTTAAACTCTGTGAAGCCATGCTGGGCACGTACAAGTATGGTAAAATCCTAATTTGAATTGCAAAAAATTTGGCACCTCAGCCACCTTACATCAGGATATCTTGCAAGTTACCACGATTTCAGTTCCTTCATGCACCAAGTGCCTCTCCTAGGTAAAGCAATGGAGTTGTTTGAAGGATTTTGTTCCTTTCAGTACTTTGGCAATCAAGCCTGAATTTGGATATCACTGGTTTTAAAAGGACCTCCAATGGTGTTTTGAAGCGACTGAACATTTATTGACATATGGTGCATACATACAGCTTTCAAATGTTGCTGGCAAGCATATCCCTTCACTGTATGAACATCCCTCCACATCAGACTATTAAGCACTGTCTTCAATCTGGATACATGGAATGCCTCAAATAAGAATGGAGTGCATTTCAGAATACCAGTCTTAACAAAGCCCACCTGATTTGGAGGTATTAACGTTGCTAGTACTTCTTCCAGTGTCTTTGCCATAATTTTTGCAAAATGTGTACATCTCCTGCAGACATGGGGGTCCATATCTGGTTATAAAAGCAGAGAATGCTGCCCTGTTCAAATTCAGAAGCAAGATTTATTTTTTACTCGCCTCATTATGGAATGTCAGAAGTCTCAGAGCAACACTTTCTGATAAGGAGAACTAAATTAAGATTTCCTACAATGACAAAGACCAGGGTCAAAGAACAGGCTAAGTAGCCTTCAATGTCTCACTAGTTTTTGACCTTCCCAATGTGGTCTTACTGCGATGTGACATAGAAAGACTGTAGTTAAGTCAACCGAGTTCAGTTACTTTGGATTTGTAAATCTAAGAAACAAACGAATCATCAAAAAATTTGAGTTTTATTATTGCGAAGTCCAATTTGAGTTTTTTGTTTCGAAAAGCAGACTGAACTACATTCTTCATAAAAATTTAGCTTTGGCAGACATTTGTTTTTGTAATTTCTAGGTCTTGTATAAAGTTGCTCTACTTCATCTGCACAGATCACGTTCTTTCAGTACGTTAGCCGGTTAGGCTTTGATCTTTTTCCTAGGCACTTCCATAGGCACGAGGATGGACCATCAGAAAGGAAGATGCGATAAGCTGTTTGGACGGTACAGCCAGATTAAAACAGATGCAGAGAGATGACAAATACAATTTCACATAGAAATGAGAGCGCTAATACATGTTGGAAACAAGGCAAGGAATAGAAATATGAACTGGTAGTCCTCAAAGTTCCTGAAGATCACTACTTGAAGGGAACCAACTAAAAGTGAATCACGGATTTCCATACAAATCAATGTTAAAGCCGGAGATAGGTTCCTTCAGAGCTTCTTGCCCAGTGAAAGAGCACAACTTGAAACACAATCACAAACACAACAATCTGCATTCTCAGCATAAATAACTCAAGGTACATAATTAAAATGAAAATAAAAAGTACATACAAAAATTATACTTTTATGCAGTCAATTCTGTCTAAAGGCAGAAGTTCAACTTTTGCCACTAGAAAAAGGTCTTCAGTGCGAGTTGCAAACAATGATCAGAAGAAGAGGGCACCCTAAGGTGAGAAGCAGATGGGAGGCAACGGCGAGGGTGGCAATTGTGGAAGGAAGTAAAGCATAGGAGTAAGACAATGCTGGGAGGCAAAGCTGGGGCAAGGGGAGCAATAAAATTAACTAGAAATTTTGACGTAGTTCAAAGAAACAGGGCTTAAAACAAAAAGATATTTGAATAAAATGATGCTAAGTGGGGAAACACAATTCCATAAAGGGTCCTTGGGATTTTCAAACAGCAGCACTAAGTGCACGAACAAACAAGATTAAAATTTGTAGAATCACAGAATCATTAAAAGGTGCAGAAGGCAGCCATTCAGCTCATTATGTCTGAACTAGGCCTCAAGCATTTCAATTTGGTGCCAATCTCTTGCCTCTTCTTCACAAACCTGCTTAACATTTCTATTTAAGTAATCATCCAATACCCTCTTGAATGCTTCAATTGAACTTGCCCCACCATACTTCCAGGCAGTGCATTTAATGACCTAACTATGTGCCACGTGCAAACATTTTTTTTCTCAGCTCACATCTGCTTCTTTGACAAAATGTTTTTTAAAAAAAAATACTATGCCCTCTAGTTCTTCTCCATCAACTTCGTCCATACCCCTCTTGATTTCAAGAAGTTATCAAATCTCCACCCTGTCATCTCCTCTCCAAAGAAAACAGACTCGATGTATCCCAGCTTTCTTCTGAATTGGTATCAAGTTCCTGGAATAATTCTTGTAAAAATCTTCTGCAGTCCCTCCTGTGTTAATGTCTTTCCAATGTGGCATTCGGAACTAGACGTCATATGTTAACTGAGGTCTAACCAAGCATCTTACACAATTTCAGGATTACCCTATCTGCTCTTGTACTCCATAACTGTGAAGCCTAGAGTACTGTATGCATCATTACCAGCTTTCTATCTGTATTGCAACATTTATGACTTATGCATTTACACACCCACGTCTCTCTGCTCCTACACACCCACGTCTCTCTGCTCCTACACACCATTTAGAATATGTCCCTTTGTTTTTTTCTGTCTCCATTTTCTTTGTACTAAAGGGTATCGCTTCACACTTCCATGCAGTAAACTTTGTGTCCCACCTATCTACCCACTCTACCATGTCAATATCCTTCTGAAGATTCACACAATGGTTATAACACAGCTCTAAATTGTGCAGGGAGTTATCAAGATGTTCCATTCCGAAAGGAGAAAGTCATGATGATCATACAGCCAGAGTCACTATACAAGTTTTAAAAACTACAGCTATGAGGAGAGATGCCGCAAGTATTTCCCACTAAAGCAGAGAGGACTATATATTTAGAATTATCACTAGAAGAATAAAGTACTTTTATTCATGTAGAGAACAGTTACAGCATGCAATACTGTTGCTATATGAAGTAATCTACAGTCAGACTATTAAAAGAGACAATAAGTTATTGTGTAAAAATGGGAAATATATAGATCTACAGAAAGTGAGTAATCAAGAAAAATCAGTCTTGGATTGATCTAGCAAAGTTACAAGAGGTACCTGAACTAAAAAACCTCAGTGAAATAATTTTTAAATCATTTACATAGCATCCGTTCTTTAATGCTAAATTGCAATTTTGCGTACTAAAACTCTTTTAGCCAACTGTCCTACACCAGATTACTCTCCCTGCCAAAAGAATTTGAATACCAAGAATTGTCCCTATATCTTAGCAAAATATCTAAGGAAGATGCACCATTTTACCTCTCCCAACACAAGATCAACTGTGAAGCCACAATGGAAATTGACCCATTGTTTTTTGGAAATTTATGCTCAAGATTACCATTCTCTGGCTACTTACTGAATTCTACGGCAAATATTATAAAGCATTACCTTGCCAACGAACAGCTTCCCAAAACAGCATCACCTTACTCAAGTTCAATTTCCATTCTCTCGCACAGAGCAGATAACTTGCTTCCAATTGTAGATGAGCAAGGGATGACTGGCAGCTTCCCTAGCTCCAACCACAAAGTTTATCCTCAATATTCTGAGGCTACAGACTGCTTTGAAGATAAATGGCTGCTAGAAGTTGCATCATATACTACTGTAGCAAAACCTACTGATAAGTTAACATTTCACATAACTGAACCACCTTAGCCCATGACAAACCTACTGTTTTGTGTTATCAGATCTGTTTCTGATCTATGCAATGCAACCACTGTGGAGTACTAACATTTTAAATAGTTTTGAATGTGCATAGCAGTGGCTGACAAAGCTAAAGAATTATATTGCTATAGTCTTTACACCAATGAGATTTCAATTTTTCAACCCATATTTTAAAAAGCACGCAATGTGAACAATATTCCAATATGTGCCAATTAAAAACAAGAATTCATGGCAATGTAATTTAAGCTCCTAAACTGTATGTGAATATCCCAAAACATCTTTGCTTGGCTGACAACTCAAATAATTGTTTTATTCAGTCCTTTTACATAATGCATAGGATGAGCTACAGAGATAGCACATATACTGGTTCAATCTTCCTTGTATTCTGGAGACATACCAGAGGATTGCAAAACTCCCAATGTGATCCTTAGTCAAAAAGGGAGGGAAGCAAGAAGTGGGCAACTATAAGGCGATTAATCTAAAAATCCTATGTAGGAAAATTACTGGAATCAACTATTAATGAACTTATAGCAGAATATTTGAAAAATTATAATCTGATCAAGCACAATCAGCAATCATCACAGCTTCGTGAAAGGAAAATAGCATCTAACTAATTTATTAAAGCTTCTGTGGGAAGTCGCAACCAAAGTGGACAGGAGGGAACCAACAGATGAATTGTATCTGGACATCCAGAAGGCATTCAATATGGCATCTCACAAAAGGCTAAGTCATAAGAGCCCACAGAGTGTTGGAGGTGATATATTGGCATGGGTAGAAAATGGCTAATGGACAGGAAACGGTTAATTGGGATAAGGGGATTTTTTTCAGACTGATAACCTGTCAGTGGGTTTCACAGGGATCGAGGCTGGGATTGCAACAGCTTACAATATATATTCATAGCTAAGAGGAAGAAAGGGAATGCAGTGTAGCCAAATTTATTGACGGCACAAAACAGGTGGAAAGGCAGGTTGAGAGAAGACCACAACAACAAATTGAGTAAGGGGGCAATAAAGTTGACAAACGGAGTACAAGGTGGGAAAATGTGACGATGTTCATTTTTGGAAGGAAGAACAAACGATCAGTATTGTTACAGCAGGAAAACTCCTGAAAGATGTATCAAAGGAAATTAGGGGGTTCTTGTACATGAAACACAAAGTTAGTATATAGTGTAATAGGTAATCAGGAAGGCTAATGGAATGATGATCCTTATTTCAAGGAGTTCCGAGTTTAAGAGTTAAGGAAGTTTTAGTGAAATTGCACTAAGTGTGGGCAGCTTTGATTCCCTATTTAAAAGAATATTATTTCATTGGAGGCAGTCAGAGAACATTCACTAAGATGATCTCCAGTTTGACAAGTTGGAACTCAGAATCCAGAAAAAAAGGAGGGGTGATCTCATTGAGACATACAGGATTCTTAAGGGGCTTGACAGGGTAAATGCTGAGAGAATGTTTCCCCTCAAGGTAGAGTAAGACCAAAGGGCACAGTCTCAGAATAAAGGGGAGTCAATTTACAACTGACATAAGGAAGAATTTCTTCCTGGAGTTAAGTGTCTTTGGAACTTTTTGCCACAGTGCTGTGGGGGCAGAGTCTTTGCGTATCTTTAAGGCTGGGATAGATAAATTCCTGATCAGTAGGGGAAATTGAAGGTTAAGGAAAGGGCATGTGCAGTGTCAGATCAACCATGACACAGATAAATGTTGGAGCAGGCACAAGGGGTCAAATGGCCTTCTCCTGCTACTATTCCTTAGAGTTTAACAGAATCAGTGTCTTAGGAACAAAAGGCAGCCACTTAACATTCAGGCCATTTAATGGCTATTTTGCTAATCTGCAGCTCAACTATCTTTCCCCACATTTGTTCCTTAGATTTTGATGTCTTGACCCATTAAAAAAAAACTTTAAAATCTTGGAAGTTGCAATTGTTCCAGAAGCCACAGCAGCTGACAGGCGTGGGAAACAGTTCCAAATTTCTACCATTTTTTTTGGAAAAATATTTCCTGATGTCATTCCTGAATGTTCCAGCTCTAGTTTTATTTTAGAAAAACAGTAATTGCTACAGAAACTCAGCTGGCCTGACATAATCTGTGCAGAGAAAAAACAGAGTTAATATTAAGCCCAGTAATCCTCTGTCAGAACCAAAATAGCTAGTAAAGGATCTTATTTATGCTGTTGACAGAGCGGGTGCGGCAGACTGAATACAGCACATGAAGACAGAGCAGATAGCACCATGCAAGAAAAGAGCAGATAGTGAGGAGGCAGGGGGTAAAGGAGGCAAGTGTTGAGCCCTCTGCAAATACATGGGAAGGTGCCACATGGGTGTGTAAAAGGGTGTTTGCAGTGAGGAGTGGATCAGGGTGTCCCAGAGGGAACAGTCCCTGCTGAATGCTGGCAAGGGACGGGTGGGAAATGTGTGTCTAGTGGTGGTATCCCACTAGTAGTAGTGGAAATGGCAGCTTATGATCCTTTGGATATGGAAGCTTACGGGTGAAAAGTGAAGACTTGGGGACCCTATCGATCGTGTGGCAGGGTAAAGACAGAAGCACAAGAAATGGGTCAGAACACCAGTTATATTTTGCTCCTTTGCTCTTGATTTGATTCAATTTCTCAATATTTACTCCATTCAAGCCTTTGAATGTCTTAAACATTAATCAGGTCATCCCTCAATGTCTTGTGCTCAAAGGAATGCAATTCAACTTTATTCAACCTATCCTTGTAAGATAAGCATCTAAAGCCATCATTCTGGTTAACCTGCCCTGGAGCATCTCCAAGTCTAAGATATCCTTCCCAAGGTTTAGTGCCAAATTCAACACTATAGTCCACTTGCACCCCACCCCAATCATATTTATGCCAGATCATTTAAAATAAAAGACATCATTCCACTCACCTTATTGTTAGCACTTTGCACCTGCTGACTGGCTTTTGATGACGTGAGAATTTGGATTTACAAATTGCTTTGTTGCTCCACAGCTTCTAGCTTCTCAGCATTTTGAAAATATTTCAATTTACATTCTTGAAGCCCAAATGGATGACCACAAGATTGACTACACTGAACTCTAATTACAACGCTTTTGACCACTCACTTAACCCACTGGGTCTTTGCACAAAATGTGTTTTGTTCCTATCTGCACCATCTACTATCCCTATTGAATTTTAGTGTTTTTCTTCAGCATAATGGCCCAGTTCTTCAAATTCAGATGTCCATTTTTGAGAGGAGAAGAGAATGTATGAATCACTTACCAAGCATCTGCAAATGACCCTCCTTCTCCGCTCAGTGGAGCCTCCATTAACAATTCAAACAGCCAATGAAGTTTACGAGGGTCCCTGCTCTCCTGTGAGAATAAAAATTAGTGATTATTCTTTACTTAAAGCAATTTGACCTTTTTTTGATCTACTAGTCCTACAACAATGCAACAGAAAAAGTAAGTACAGGTCTTATTCTTGAACCTTCATTTCAATGAAATGACGATAAAAACAGCTTGCCATCGTGACAATGGACCCTTTATCCAAATTGTTTCCTTTTACTACCCCTAACTAAGCAAGCTATACTATACACTTGAGATAAAACTACATAAGGCACTAGTCAAATCATTGCTGTACTAATTTCAGTCACCTTATTAATGGAAAGATATGCTGGCATTGAAGGCAGTCCAGAGAAGGTTTACTAGGTTTTCCCCAGGTATGGAGGGAATTTCTTTGAAGATAAGTTGAGTACATTTGGCCTGCACTCACAGGATGTTTAGAATAATGAAAGCCAAATTACTGAAACAAGAGATTCTCAGGGGGTTTGACAGGGTAGATGCTGACAAACTTTCCCTCTTGTAGGAGTGTGTAGAACTACAGGGCATAACCGCAGGATAAGTGCTCACCCATTGAAGATAGAGGAGGAGGAATTTCTTCTGTCAGAAGTTAGTAAATCCGTAGAATTCTTTACTACAGGAGGCTGTAGAGGCTGGGTAGTAAAATATATTCAAGGCTGAGATCAACAGATTTTTAAACATGAACTGTATCAAGGGTTATGGCATAAGGGAGGAAAGAGGAGTGAAGGATTATTAGACCAGCCATGATCTCACTGAATCCCAAAGCAGACTGATACTTCTGCTCCTATGTCTTATGCAGGCCAACATTCAATCCTCAAACAAAGAATGGCCAATTATTTATCACATACTGTTTGTACAGGATTATCCAAATTTGCTGCCCACCTTTCTTACAGCCTATCAAAATATTCCAAATGTTAATCGATGACCATAAATTACTTGTGTCGTAAAGATGTCAAAAATAGGTGAACTTCAATTTTTCCCTTTACATAAAATTGAAATCAATTTCTTTGCAACAATTGCTGAATATATTGATACATACAATTGTGTTTGATTGTTCATAAAATTACCCCCGAAACTGAAAAGGCAAATGCAAAGAGAAGCATCCACTTTCTTAAAAAAAAATGGTAATTTCATTTAAAATCGTCTCAAATATTTGCATAAAACACTACACGGAACAGTGCCATTTCACAGTTATATTAAGTTAATATACTAGACTTTCTCCTGCATAGAACTAACATGTAGAACGCTATCCACAGTTAGCGAGTTTTGAGAAGATTTGCAGCTCAGGTTGAGTTTCTGGATGTGAGTTTGCTCACTGAGCTGGAAGGTTAGTTTTCAGATGTTTCGTCACCATTCTAGGTAACATCACCAGTGAGCCTCCGATGAAGCGCTGGTGTTATGTCCCGCTTTCTATTTATCTGTTTAGGTTTCCTTGGGTTGGTGATGTCATTTCCTGTTCTTTTTCTCAGAGGATGGTAGATTAGCTCCAAATCAATGTGTTTGTTGATGGAGTTCCAGTTAGAATGCCATGCCTCTAGGAATTCTCATGCGTGTCTCTGTTTGGCTTGTTCTAGGATGGATGTGTTGTCCCAATCAAAGTGGTGTCCTTCCTCACCTGTATTTAAGGATACTAGTGATAGTGGGTCATGTCGTTTTGTGGCTGGTTGATGTTCACGTATCCTGGTGGCTAGCTTTCTGCCTGTTTGTCCAATGTAGTGTTTGTCACAGTTTTTGCAAGGTATTTTGTAGATGACATTCGTTTTGCTTGTTGTCTGTATAGGGTCTTCTAAGTTCATTAGCTGCTGTTTCAGTGTGTTGGTGGGTTTGTGGGCTACCCTGATGCCAAGTGGCCCGAGTAGTCTGGCAGTCATTTCGGAAATGTCTTTGATGTAGGGGAGAGTGGTTATGGTTTCTGGGCCCGTTTTATCTAGTTTCTTTTGGTTTGTTGCTGAGAAATCGGCAGACTGTGTTCATTGGGTGCCCGTTCTTTTTGAATACGCTGTATAGGTGATTTTCCTCTGCTCTTCGTAGTTCCTCTGTGCTGCAGTGTGTGGTGGCTCGTTGGAATAATGTTCTAATGCAGCTTCGTTTGTGGGTGTTGGGATGGTTGCTCCTGTAGTTTTTTGTTTTTGTATTTGGTCCGTATGTGTTGTTTTCCTGTAGACACTGGTTTGAAGTTCCCCATTGACTGTTCGCTCTACTTCGAACTACAGGAGCAACCATCCCAACACCCACAAACGAAGCTGCATTAGAACATTATTCCAACGAGCCACCACACACTGCAGCACAAAGGAACTACGCAGAGCAGAAGAAAATCACCTGTACAGCGTATTCAAAAAGAACGGGCACCCAATGAACACAGTCTGCCGATTTCTCAGCAACAAACCAAAAGAAACTAGATAAAACGGGCCCAGAAACCATAACCACTCTCCCCTACATCAAAGACATTTCCGAAATGACTGCCAGACTACTCGGGCCACTTGGCATCAGGGTAGCCCACAAACCCACCAACACACTGAAACAGCAGCTAATGAACTTAGAAGACCCTATACAGACAACAAGCAAAACAAATGTCATCTACAAAATACTTTGCAAAAACTGTGACAAACACTACATTGGACAAACAGGCAGAAAGCTAGCCACCAGGAAATAGTGAACATCAACCAGCCACAAAACGACATGACCCACTATCACTAGTATCCTTACATACAGATGAGGAAGGACACCACTTTGATTGGGACAACAAATCCATCCTAGAACAAGCCAAACAGAGACACGCATGAGAATTCCTAGGGGCATGGCATTCTAACCGGAACTCCATCAACAAACACGTTGGCTCCAAATCAATCTACCATCCTCTGAGAAAAAGAACAGGAAATGACACCACCACCACAGGAAATGGCACCACCAACCCAAGGAAACCTAAACAGATAAATAGAAAGCGGGACATAACACCAGCGCTTCATCGGAGGCTCACTGGTGATGTTACCTAGAATCGTGACGAAACGTCTGAAAACTAACCTTCCAGCTCAGCGAGCAAACTCACATCCACCATCCAGTTTCTTAAGCTATGTTTTACACTTTAGGTTAGTTTATTTAACACAATTTAGATTTCACATTAGAATCAGAACAACACATAACAAATTTAGATGTATACATGTGTCACTCAATTTAGATAAATAATTTGCTTCTTTGACTTACACAAGCTGTGGCAATGCATGTTCCCCAGTCACTGTAAGTCTCTACTGTGATGTTAGCCAAGGCAGTTCTCAGGAAGGGACAGAGAATTTTCCACAGCTGTTCCACCTAAAAATCGCAAAACAAAAAAAACCTATCAATCTCAGTCCAGAGACTGAACATAATGTAAAATTCATAAGTCCATTTGTCAACAAGAGGAATGCTGCAAATTACGACCAGATGGCATAAAATTAAATTTTAGCTTTTCATCATCCTCATTTAACTAGAGGAAACAGTATAAACAAATTATTCAAGCACTTTTGCTCATCACAAAATCTGTTTTTGCTGAATGCAATGACTATTTTACTATCTTGTTGTAGAATTTGCCTTTGAAAATGGAGATAAATGTGCATTTTTCCCCAGAAAAATCTTTGCTTGGAACGGAAATTATTTTTTTGAACAACTATACAAAACCCTTTGAGACAATTGACTATCTTAATTGAGATAGCTAGACAAAGTGTTTACTAAGTTGAGCTTTTATGATCCAGGGAAACAGAGGCTAGAAGTAGGTTCAATTAAGAAAAGCTCAATATCAGATGTGCTGTTTAGCAACCTAAAGGTTTTAAAAAAGCTGGAGAAAACCCTGGAGCTTTTTCCTTCCAGAATTCACTGAGAAACCTCCAAGATGGTCTTTGTCTGTCTCTCCAGTGCAGTCAGAGAGACTTGCATTTGGTGGATGTGCGCAAACTCATTGACAGGAAACTTGTAAGTTGATAAGAAATTTAATAGCAAAGGGTTACACTTCAAGGGAAAACAAGGATTATTGATTAGGAGATCTTTCCAAATTATCCTACATATAGTTTTGCTTTTGTCACATACTAATGTTCTTTGTTAAAAGTAGATTGGCAGCTTGCATGAATATATTCAGTAATTGGCCATTATGGTAACCAAACCTGAAAAATAAAATACATAGTCCATCAAGCTAGGTTTCACTCAGGAATCTGACTTGCCCAGTATTACCTTCAGCTAGGATCCTAAGACCACATGCTACATGTACCAATTGTTTTTAAGAGAAGTGGAGTTCAGTTAGCTCAATATCTTGTGTAATTACAAGGGGAAAGTATTTACTAAAATAGTAAAGCTTGTTAGGAAATACAAAACAAATTTTCAAGTGCAATAGAATCTCATTTCTTCAATTATTTGAGACAACCAAAAACACTGAAGGTATAGGGAAGGTATAAATTAATATAAAATCATTCAACCCAAATCTCATGCAAATTACACTAGCATGGAACACCTTCTCTAAGCAGTAAGTACTGTACTTGCTTTGCTTTTTAAGCAGCCAGAGCCAGTTTGCACAATTGAAAATGCAGCTAGCTTGACAAATACTGAGACAAAACTAATCAAAAATATTCATTTAAAACAAGTGCGAACAAGTGACAATAAAAAAAGCTAGAGAATTAAATTGGTTGATGATAAAAACTGTAAATTCTGCACGAACATAAATATTTACCTCACCCTGAATTTAATTGTTTAGAGTATAAAACCAATGGTATTACCTCTTCATACCTCCAGTGTTTACAACCTCTGATCAGTCCAGCAATGATTTCAGCCACACAGCGCTGTGCACTTTCATGAGAATCAGAGATAAGACGTTCCATATGTGGCTTTAACACTGGTAAAAAGGCCACATCAAAGTTCCTGAACAAACCCTATCATGGAAGAAATTAACAAAACATTCAAAACATGACATTGAACTTCAAATTTACTTCAAGTTTAGCTTACTTTATTTTGTGTAAAAATCCTGATTTAATGATTAGCAAATGCAATCATAGCCCTCTTGGTCACTGAAACACTGAAGGAATAGTTTTGTTCCATGCAGCTTTCATTTCTCTTCGTGCCACCTACTTAGCCATGAACAGCAAAATTTAGAGTTTGGCCCCAAAAATAGAAATCCACCGTGCAAATGTCAAATAAAACTGGGAATGTGACGCTCAAGCTTTTCATTGAAAATTCAAAATTTCCTGATACTGCACTGAAGTAAATATTATTTGCAATTAGTTCAGCTCATTTTCTTTTCAATTACCTTTCTGGTTGCAGCCAGAAAGACACTACGCAAAGGAACACATGCAATGCTGTCCTGAGACTTAGATAATGGACTTTCAGCAACCATAAGCATTTCCCTTTGGATTGGGTGTGACTTCAAATCAGTGGAATGGTTTGTTCAGGCATGAGTGGCCCTCACAGAACCAAAACAGAGTATCAAGTCATCACTGAGCTGGTTCTGCCTGATAGCACTATCAACAATCCCTAACTCTTTGCTGATGGTCAAGATAATAGATAAGGTAATGGGATACAATTGACCAGGTTTGATTTATCTTATTTCTGTGGAAAGCACAAGTATTTCAGAGGGTGAAGATAGATAAATCCCCTGGGCCGGATGGGATTTATCCTAGGATCCTCTGGGAAGACAGGGAGGAGATTGCCGAGCCTTTGGCATTGATCTTTAACTCGTCATTGTCTACAGGAATAGTGCCAGACAACTGGAGGATAGCAAATGTGGTTCCCCTGTTCAAGAAGGGGAGTAGAGACAAGCCTGGTAATGAAAGACCAGTGAGCCTTACCTCAGTTGTTGGTAAAGTGTTGGAAAAGGTTATAAGAGTTGTTATGGAGTTGTGGATAGTGACGAAGGACGCCGTAGGTTGCAGGGAGACATTGATAAGCTGCAGAGCTGGACTGAGAGGTGGCAAATGGAGTTTAATGCAGACAAGTGTGAGGTGATGCACTTTGGTAGGAGTAACCAGAAAGCAAAGTACTGGGCTAATGGTAAGAATCTTGGTAGTGTAGATGAGCAGAGAGATCTCGGTGTCCATGTACACAGATCCTTGAAAGTTGCCACCCAGGTTGACAGGGCTGTTAAGAAGGCAGAGTGTTTTAGCTTTTATTAATAGAGGGATCGAGTTCCGGAACCAAGAGGTTATGCTGCAGCTGTACAAAACTCTGGTGCGGCCGCACTTGGAGTATTGCGTACAGTTCTGGTCACCGCATTATAAGAAGGATGTGGAAGCTTTGGAAAGGGTGCAGAGGAGATTTACTAGGATGTTGTCTGGTATGGAGGGAAGGTCTTACAAGGAAAGGCTGTGGGACTTGAGGCTGTTTTCATTAGACAGAAGAAGGTTGAGAGGTAACTTAATTGAAACATATAAAATAATCAGAGGGTTAGATAGGGTAGATAGGGAGATCCTTTTTCCTAGGATGGTGACAGCAAGCACGAGAGGGCATAGCTTTAAATTAAGGGGTGAAAGATATAGGACAGATGTCAGAGGTAGTTTCTTTACTCAGAGAGTAGTAAGGGAATGGAACGCTTTACCTGCAACGGTAGTAGATTCGCCAACTTTAAGTACATTTAAGTCATCGTGGAACAAGCATATGGACGTACATGGAACAGCGTAGGTTAGATGGGCTTCAGGTCGGTACGACAGGTCGGCACAACATCGAGGGCCGAAGGGCCCGTCCTGTGCTGTAATGTTCTATGTTCTATATTTGGCCAATTTATCACAATGCCCAGGTAGACGCCAGTGCTGTGTTTGTACTGGAACAAATGAATGTTGGAACCTTCAGTACAATTGCCGGAGTGCTGTCACGGTCCGTAGCCTTTCCAGTATTCAATGCCTTCAGGCGTCCTTTGATATGTAAAATTAATCAAATTGGCTGGACGGACATTTGACACTGGGGTCCTGCACTTCCGGTTAAAGGCGGCTGCAAATACTTCAGCAATATGTGCTCGTCTCCCTCATCCTTGAAGAGGGGGATACTTGTGAAGCCACTTCCTCCTCTTAATTGTCTAACTATCCCATTACAATTAACGGCTAGATGTAGAAAGTCTGTCGAGCTCAGATCTGATCCTTTGGTTGTGGAATCGATTGCCCACACTTATTACATGTGGCTTCTGCTGTTCAACAATCTTGTCACCCAGATTTCTAGCTTCTCCATGTTGAACCCTCAAATATAGTTAAATGGGCAGTTTAAAGCACTAATGTTTGGAACCTAACATTCTCATCAGTCTTTTGGGGCATTGCAGTTTCAATCAATCCAGTATTAAGATATAGCCTGCTGCTGTTGCCTCCTGATATAAATATTTTGCACCTTCTGCTCTATTTAAAAAAAAATAAAATAACTTCAATAAAAAAAATCAACCAACTATCTAGTCATGCTTTCAGGTAGACTGCAAAACAGGTCACAGAATAATTCATTCTACCTTAAATTTAAAGGCACAGTACAATCTCACACTTGTAACAATCTTAAAGCTGAAGAACAATGATAGTGGTCCCAGAATGGCCTGAATGTCTTCATGAGACAGGTGAGTGAGGAAAAGAACATCATTTTCCAAATTATGAAGCAATTGGATCTAGAATTTCTACTGAAGCAGAAGACAGGCTATGGTGAGACAGATGTAATAAAAGATACATATCAAAATTTAACTCATAGAACTCACTTCAGCCCAGTGTACTGAGCTGGCAAAACAATAAAGGCAGATATTCTGGATTTATGAAGGAGAATGATGGAGGATGTGCATGGAACAACTGGAACATTGTGATGTGAACAGGATTTGTAATTAAATAACAAAGCTAAAGAACAGAAGAAGAAACACCTTATAATCTGACATTATAATTTTGTAGGAAAGCAACCATACTAACTCAGGCTGTGTCAGGGAGCGCATAGCAATAGTAATTATAAAGCTGCCACATTGCAGTGACCTTCAAATATTTATTGAGCATGTATGTTTAGATTTATCACATATGGATGATAATTGTTTAACAGCAATGTCCCTGCAATAGTTTTCTGACTGCTCTCAAAGATATCCTTGTTCATTTAGCGTCCAGTGGCTAAGAGGCTCTTAAGGCAGAATGGTGGTGTTCCACATGCTGGTTCCAAGTCTCACCTGCCCTAGAGTTTTGTCATGAAAAGTCTGAATAGGTTGATTCTTTTTTAAGCTCCTCGTGGTTTATACAGGAAATTGAAAGAACAGAAAAAGTTCTCTGCTCAATGTTGAAAATTATTTCCCTACCATAAAAATGCACAACTATCAACTGATATCTATAATGTTGAATTAACCTGATTGAAGGCAAAAACCCAAAACACATTTGAGTAATTTAAGTGGTTCAAATAACTTCTATAGGAAATGCTTTTTCAATCCAATGATCAAACTTATAATGATCAATAACAAAAAAAACCCAACAGAATTAGCCAGGGTTAAGTAATCAAAAGGTTAAAGGCAAGCCTCACTTCAAAAACTTGAGCATATAATTTAAGCAATCACTTATTACACTTCTGCAGAAACAGTGCACTGCTTTTTTGAATAAGGTAGTATTTCAAAGGTCCCATCAATTCCTTCTGCTTCTTGAAGGGAGATTTACGGCATTACTCGAAGAACAAGTATCCTGGCAAAGTTACCATGAACCTATACCTAAAAGCAGAAGATTTGGTCACTGTCACTTATGAAGCTACGTTCTATTTAAGTAGGCCATCATATTCTGTTAATTACAAGAGTGATGAGGCTTCAAGATTACTTCAACACATCCCAAAATTAAAGTTGCAGTACAAGAGACAGTTAAATTTTGTAACCAAATCAGAACATCTAAAAGACAACTAGCAACAAATCCGTATTATCAGGTAAAACAAGATGCAGTTTGCAGGTAATTACAACAGAAACAGTTGTTTCAAAAAAGTAACCTTGGTCAAGTTAGGAGGTCACTCATTTCAAAATCAAATACATTAAGCTGATGACTAATTTTAATTTATTAATACTAAAAATACAACTGCATACCTTGAACAGACAAAATCTGCGTGGATTAAACTTGTCCTTTCCTTTTCGGTCTTCCAAGGATAAGAATTTAATTAATTGCTCTATGAATTGTGGATCAGAGAAATGATCATAAATTGCTTGTTCTGCCTACAAAGAAAGATATTTGGAAGTCATGAGCAATGCCTGCGCAGAGTTTTAGAAAAATCATGAGACACAACAATAGTAAATTAAGAAAAAAACCTTTCTTTGCCTCTAAGAAAATCTTCAAAGGGACGCTGATTAAAATTAGACTAAGTCAAAAAACAATAAGTAAATACTCAACTGACTTTCACTCTACTAGCGCATATAGATACACCAATCATGAAAAATTCCAATTACATTGACTTCAAAAGCAGTTGAATAAGCCTGAAATACTTGAGCAAAGGCTGACATGAAGTGTTACCATATTCTAAACTGAAAGATAAATGTTATTAAAGGAGGTGGGGGGGGGGGGGGGGGGGGGGGGGGTGGGGAGAAAAAAGTATTTTAATACAAACAAAGAAATATCATTGTGGGGATCGATATTCTTCTCAGTATTAGATCATCATTCAAGAAGATGAAGAAATTTTTAAAACTGACATATCACCAATGATGGGGCTAGAATTTAACACTGAAATTTACACGGCTACAAAATCCAACGAATGGCATCCTCAAGCCAAAAAAAGTTAAGTGCCGTACCACTGCTTTTGAGCTGCTGGCTGTTAGTTACCTACTATCAAATATATTGCTTTTTCTGTGGATTTCAGAACCAATGTATGATAAAACAGATTTACCCCTTTTACAATAAAACAAAAGTTCATAAGATAACATAATACCATAGCAGAGCTATGTTGCTGTCAGTTCATATTAACAGAAATGCAGGTACGGCCCCAAGATTCAACATGACCCATGTTGACAATTCCTCAGGCAAAATTATTCATAAAACTTTGGCTAAAATACAAGTTATGCCGTGTAGTCACATAGTAGTCTTGCATAGGCTGTTTGTTATGCTTTGCAATAAGTGTTAACTTCATAGGGCTTTCTTATTTTGTCTTCTGAATTTGACGAGACTTGAAACATTGGACTAACATTGGGGTTTCCAAGATTAAAACAAGGTCCTTCCAGGCCAATGTTGTGTGTTACTAGCATATTAAAGAGAGTGACGACACAACAGGCCATGTAGTAAACATAGTTGTAAAACTTCAATTTTTTTCTAAATGGAGTCACACACTCGTGTTTTGATAAAGATTATTAATGATTCACTTACTTCAACTCAATTATGTACATTATTCCAGGTTCATCAAATAATCCTTATTGATGACTATAAAATACTTTTGACACTGAAATAATGCTTACCTCTGACATTTCGCCTCTACTTCTTCCTAGTTTAGGTTGTTGATCCACTGGGGCGTAAATAAGCAGCTTCCTAAATAAAAAAAAGTCATGAGATTTTCCCTTGCATCCATGCTTCAAACTTTAAAAGCACTTCCCAAATCCCCACCTCCTTTACAACCTACTATAATACTGTCTGTCAACATACCAAACACAATTTAATTATATGCATGAGCAAGGCTTCTACTAATGCAATATTCTGACACAATTCACCTGTTTTTGAACATTTCAGTCCTTACTATTAGAAAGGATTTTTAATTCCTCAAATATTGAAATTAGAAGTTACTTTAGCCATTAAGTCTGTTAATCACATACAGCAATATTTAAGGACTGGAACGGAATTACTCTGATGGCTTATATTTCACCAATCTCCAACTTACTGAGGCCATGTGTAGTACCCCCAGTGTGTCTTTTCCACAAATAAGCAGGCTTCCCATTCATCCTTAGTCCTTGGCAAATTGGAACTATCATAATGAAGCCACTTGTTATCAGGCCTGTCTCCTGGCTGGGTTACTGGTGGGCGGGATCCATCTAGTTAGGAAATACACACAATTAAAATTGCACAATATTTCTAAGGGCTTCAAAAACAATAAAGCACAAGGATCAAAAGACAGGTTTCAATTTTTCATTAATAAACTACAACAGTCAAAAACAAACTTGAAAATAATTAAAAAGGTCAGCTGTAATATACTTGCTAGAAACAAGCAACTTTGGGCTTATTGTTTTCAAAGGTTTCCAGCAGTGGGTTTTGTCTCACCTCATATCTGGATTTGATAGAAACTGATTGCTAATAAACAGTCAATTATCTTATTATTATTGCTTGTCTACCAGTATGGTAAATAGTTACATTAGAGCTTTGTCTTTCACATTCAACATGTTCTGTGTGACACCAGAATAATGGCACATTCAGCATGTCAAATTATCACCATGTGATTTCTACTTTTAGTGATTAAAACATCCGGGTTCACATTTTCAACACGTTCACTGAGTATAATAAGGCAAATAAAAACTTCCGACAGGTGGTAAAGTAAATGTTTTAAATAATGAAAATGTTAGCAAAGTAGTTAAAGGTCTTTTTGGACCATAGGTAGTTATTACGGACAGCAATGCCAACATGTCCAACTAGCGCAGAGTATGCGTGTGGTCACAGAAGTACAGCAATGGATCTGAAATCTTTCAACAGGAACGTCAAAAGCATACATTTCCACAAAGCATCATTTCAAAAATGTTTTAACTCTGTAATACTCAGCCCTTGTACGGAGATATTAAAATCAAATGCAAGTCAAGTCTTACGAGGGAAGCATTTCCAGGGATTAGAACATGTCCAAAGATGTACCAAATGACTCTTAAAATTTTCATATTTTGATTTCACTGTATTCATTATTGTCATGGTCTTTTAGGTGGAATGCCTTTTACAATTGAAAGAAAACTCTCCTTATTGATGGTTAAGTGAAAACTTGCAATGGAAAATAAAATATTGACAAATTTGAGGGATTTCCAGAATTGTTCAAACTGGAGTTTCACTTCAACAAACAATCCAGGTTAAGAATAAGCAATTTGTTCCAAATATTTTCATATCTTTAAAAAAATTACTTCAAGTCTATTAATATTTTAATGAGAACATGATCAAGAAAATAAATCACAAAGATCAATTCTACTTACAAACAGTGTATGGATCAATCTCTATTTTTTTGTGAGGTCTCTTCAGCTGCTTCATGATGCCAGCCACAGCAGATATTGCCATCTGAAGATGAAATTGATTTAGGAATGGTCACAGTTGTGATTTTGGAGACATCACGTTTTGCCCGAACGTTCTATAGGTACCAACATTGTTTTATCACCTGCAGCATGGTTCAGGTTGTGGTAAATTTAGTTTGCCTTTTATTTACACAAAGCAGCAGGCTGCAGAGGCTGTGCATGTGGTCCATGAGGGTCTCCTTAACCAAGTGGCAGAAATAAAAGGCATGGTGATTTTTGAAACGTGCTTCGAAACGGCCTTTTCTCTGTCTGCACTTTACCAACAGCAAATGTGAGTAAGATCAGGGCTCCGACTGGATGAGCAATAAACAGCTAAAAAGGCACGTAGCGACAACTATTTTCAATTTTCAGAGGTTTGTGGAAAGTAATCAGGGTGTTGGTGTCAGTAGCTAAGGTTAAGGCCTGATGCCCAGTCAGGACATAGTTGTGGGAGAACAGAAGCCCTGCATCTCCGACAGTTTCTTGGGTGCATGAAGCACCACAATCACCACATTCCTCCACCTCTGTAGAACCACAAGGCTTGGAGTGTGCACGGAAGATAAGAGCAGAGGCTCCAAGTTCCATTTTACAGATACAATAGGTTCAGAAGCTGGGTAGCAGAGGCCTCCATTGTGCAACCCTGCTGCAGGGGCTTAACATTGTAAGTTTCATTGTTGCACTAAACTCTATCTAGAGCTTACCTCATTGCACTTTAGGTTTGCAAAATGTGCGATTCAGTAGAATGGCAGTTTTGTATCAGGGCTGGAAATTATATTTGATTATTACCCATAATACTTGAAAACAAGACACCGACCCCACTCAGCTCAGGCAAGAAAATTAAAATGAACACCCATTCTTTCAAAGCCTCTTAGGTTTTCGTAAATTCAGCCCAACATGGCCATAATGTGTCTCATGTCAGGAGAAGGTAGCTTTTTGAAAAAAATATAATATCTTGTGATATTATTGTAAAAAACGATGTTTTGTAAGTTTGACAGCCTCAAAAGGTCAGAGGAGAATTGATTGTTTCAGTGAATTCACTGAAACAGAGCCCCAATAACTAACAATCGTTTTTCAGAAGGGAGGAGACTTATCGGCTATCATCCATGAGCACAGTAAAGGGTCAGTGACTCCATCTTTCATTTTTCTTGTAATTGACAAAGTACAGGACAAACTTACAAATTAAGCAGTAAACTTTCAGTTTTTCTCTTTTTCATTATTAGATATGTGAAATTTAATACAAAGAAAAACTTACCTTCCGGACTACTAAAGCATCATGATTAAGACTCTGAATGAAGAATTTGATTGCCCTTGTAGGTAGTGGAACATCATCTCTCAACAACAGGGACAGGAAACCAATGGCTATTTGTTCAAACTTCCAAGGTCTAAAAGAAAATAAGTCAAACTTCCGATCAAAATTTAAAATCTTTTAAAAGATTTGTTGGAAAACATAATTAATGAAAACAGTGCAAAGCTAAAATTTCCACATGGGTGTTATCGCCAAGTTGGAAGAATACCAAGAGTCACTGTTCATATAGGAACTAAGCCAGTGAATAAATCCAGGATAAACGGCTATTCGTACAGGCAAGCCAGATACAATCCTTACCCATTGGCCACATTGATACACATTGGCAGTGATCATTAGGCATCACCAGGAGCAGTAACTAAGTGGCAGCACTGTAGCTGTTGACCAATCCTGTTCTGACCTACTTGGGAATGTGTGCTGATGCTTCAGCTCCATTATTCCTGCAGCCATCACAAAACTTCAATTATTTTACCAAAATAGGAAAATTCCCCAGTTGATCCATCTAATGGAATCAAATTAATTGAAAACAGGTTCCTATATTTAATGAGAACAACTGTTCATTACAAATAATGAAAATTCATATTTCATCACAGGTAAATAAAACTATCAGCATATAACTCTCCAAGTTTAAATTCTATCTTTTAAAATCCCTACACTTGGACACGAATTTGACTGGAGCAATACTTCCGTAACAGCATAAGCGAAAAAGAGACATGTCAGGGAATTCCTGGAGACCTGGCATTCCAACCAGAACTCCGTCAACAAACAGACTGAACCAAACCCAATATACAAACCAGTGAAAAACAGAATCAGAAGTGATGCCAACCACCCCAGCAAACCAAAGCATATAAACAACAAGTAGGACAAAACACCAATGCTTCACCATCAGGCACAGTGATGATGTTACCTAGCAGGGTAACGAAAAGTCTGCAATTAAATACACTAGGTCAGTAAGTAAATCTCCAACCTCATCCACAACTCAAGCTACAAATCTTGTCAAAAACTTGAAATGTGGTACACTGAAAAGTTACAAGACAGTAGACTGAGATATCAGGTCAAAAAACAATTATATTGGTTCAAAAAAAACTTACAAGTTCCGCTGGTCAAGCATATCCAACAAGGTATCAATTAGCTTCTGATAATTCCTAAACAACAAATAGAATTCTTAATTATGAAGAACATTGACCACAGCCCTAATTTTTCATTTAGGGACTGACAGTCTCTCCACACACACCCCCCGCCCCCATTTAAAACCATGGTGGCATTCCTGAAAAATCACAACTTTAAACAAAATGACTAAGTGAAGCATGGTTTCCCATAGGAACTAATTAATGCCAGGGTTATATTCCTGCAAATAATTTGTGCAGAATAAACAACAGCCAGGTTGAAATACTGTAACACAGTGTATTCCTTGCTGAATTAACTTACAATATAAAATCACTAAATATAAAAAGGAAACACCATAAAACATTAAATATATTGATGTTGTTTACAAGAATTACACACCTACAGTATTGTACTTGAAGACTGACCAGGTTCCATCTACTGGCAGACACTGTTTAGTACAAGCATCAGCTTGCCAAGACTATCTGCACTGACCAGTCTCAAATGCAGCATCTCAAAGAGCAACAGGAGGCTGCACATGAGTTAAGAAAAACCATGGACCAGATAAAAACATAGCTGGGATGGGAGGTGAGTGAATCAGCATGGGAACCAATGGGAAACTGGGCAGAGTACCAGGGCAGATAAAGAATCTGGCTGGGGCAGGCTCAGAGCCACCGCAAAGGGCAGCTGAGGTCACTTCTGGTCACAACAATCACCAGGGGCCTTGTAAGTAACAATGAAAGGTGAGACAGCCTTTACCACAATGTAGGACTAGGGGCAATAGGGAAATGGTCATGTGCACATTACAGATCATAGAGCAGCAAGTTCGCAAAAAACGTTAAAATGACATTCATGTTAAATGAATACATGAACACCAATTATCAATGCTAAAAACGACATGAATGGAGTTGACTATTCTCTACTTACCTTAGGGCCTCAGCATTTTTTGCTACTTGGTTCTGAATTCCATTTTCAATCTTTTCAGCAGTGAGAAGCAGCAAGTTAGAACTTGGGTTTTTTGTCTGGGACAGGGATGCACCAAGTTCCACACAGCGATCTGAAATCTGAACAGAGAACTACAAGTTTATTGCTAAAATAACCTTTTAAATCACATAAGGAAATGAACAATTACTGTCCAAAATATTTTGTGCAAGTTCAAAATAGTAAGTAGTTTTTGTTTACATAATGGACACAGTCCAGGGCTACTATTACATAGTTTCCCCATTTATCATACATTCACAAATGAAAACTTGCCAATGTGAAGTAATCAACAGATATTGCAAATCAAGCTTGGAATGATGCATCTTAACCCCTGAAGGTCATTCCTCTTCCCCAAGCTCTGAAAGACTTGACATGAAATCACATGGATTGTAGATTCCAATCATTATTTAGGCCTGATAAGCTTGCACTGTCCTTCCCTCTTAAGCTCTTACAACCAGAAAGATTGCTAGAAATCCAACTGCTGCTTGACAGAGATCTAGAGCAGTCAAACTGTTATCCAAAAATAGCAGCAAGGAAGACTAACTCGAAATATTGGGTCTATCACTTGAACATGCTTATTGCTTTCCTAGTTCCATCTTGTTGCTGCTAAATCTTCCTTTGATCTGAAAGCAGCTGAAATAGACCCCAACACCTACTTCTCCCAGGCTTTCTAAAATGAGCGGTTTCTAAGCATACAGGAAAGAAGTTACAGTCTGCCTTGTTAGCATGGTTGCACTGCTAAGGCTCATGTCCTCCAACTGGTCTCCACCAGCAGCTCCCAGAAGTCTAAGCAATATGAAGAAACTTGACTTCATGCTCAAAAGTTGAGTATTTTCTTACATTCAAAGCAGAGAAAAACTGTTCCCAGAAATTTTCTCAATGAGAGCATCAATAATTACTTACTCCAAAATCCAGGCCAATGGTTTCATACTGTCGATGTATCTTCTCTGCAAGGTCATCAAATAAACGAACTATGGAAGGTTTCTCCAAAAACATTGCTTTGCTGAGCCCTGAGGAGACTATAGCTGGCCATGTAGCAACAATGCAGTCCCAGTCATGTAGGTTGGCCAAGCAGACTCCATTGTGGTTACCAAGAAGACAGTACAAAGCACCCTGGTTTGAAAAACACACAGAAGAAATATTTTAGTCTCAAACCTACCAGTCTGTGTCATGGCCTTTGGGTATAAAAATGCACTACTGGCAAATACAAAGGCAACATGAAGTCAGATGGAACATTTGCTAATAGATGAACCATGTTCAAATTAATATAATAGGCCTGATATTGGCACAATGATAATTCTTTAAAATATATTAAAAAAAAACTTACTTTCAATTGTTGCTGACTTATATTCTGTTTCTCAGGATGCAAGTATTCCAGCACCAGTGGAATAAGATCTCGACAGCAAAAATTGTAAGTCCCCAAGGCTGTGAAGAAAACCTGCTGGGCTTTACTACGCACCTGCAAATGCATATACTATTCAGAGAACACAGTACTATTTTTCCCACAACATAAAACACATTTCAGATTACTATTTTTTTTAAAAACTTCTTGATTGAATCATTTAATAAGTAACGAATTATAAACCTGACATTTTAATGTGTGTGTATCTAATGTCAAATTTTCTAATTACTTCCATTATATAATTTGCTTTTTAGACATCGGGTAAATAATAATGATAAACATGTTGCAAGTTAGTTATACATTATTATACATAAAATGAAGTGCGTTAAGGTCCATTTCACCAAACCGCCTTTTCAAAAACTTCGCAGAAAAGGTTTGTCATAAAAAGCAAGAACAGATAATACTTCAAATACTCCCTGAATAATTCATCCGTCACACTGTCTAACTGAAGCATTTCCAATCGTCTACATTACTGCTTGATATATTATTTCTTTATTAAAGCTTTTATCCTACCTTTCTAAGGTAAGCCGATAAGTAAATAGAAATTCAGCCAAAGCTTACAAATGTACAAGTTAAGGGAAGTAGACCAATCAACATGAGTCTGCACTGCCATTCAACAAAATCATGGTTGATTTGTGTCTGTTGAATTCCACATTTTTACTTATCCCTCAGATTCTTATTATACAAGGGAATCAGAGACCATTTACCACTGGCTGAATGATCTTAAATGACCCGGCCTCCATCAGTTCTGACAGAATTCCAAAGTCAGTCAGCCCTCTAAGGGGAAGAAAGGTTCTTATCTTGGTCCTAAAACGATGACCCCAACTTTGAATTACAGATCCCTAGTTCTAGGCTCATTCACAATAGGAAACATCAGGGCTGCTCTAAACTAACAGTGGAAACAAGCCTGGTCACTACTCATGGTGTAACATGATGTATCACAACTTATTATGCCATAGATTTCCAAAGTACCATAGCTCACAGCCACAGAAAAACTATTAAACACTTAAAAGACTACTTACTTTGCTACATATAAAAGGAGGAAAATGAACACAGTCAAAAAAGAAAGATGCATAAATGAAACACTGTATAATAGTGTTTGAGCCTCTGAATTCAAGTCATTACGTATGGTTATTGTTTACATGCAAAACTCTAGAACGGATTTTGAGATTGCTACTTTGACACACATATGGGCACAAAGTTGGTGAGAGGTGGAAAAATCTGTTAAATACTACAGCTTGCCAAGCAGAATAACAATAGCAATTTTGGAAGAGTGGAAATAGTATGAATTTTCATGGTCAAGTAACACAAGTTTTTTAAAAACCAAACTGAAATTTAACCTAGCTTTCTTATTTTGAATAAAACTGCAAAATGGTGGCAGTCAACTGACAATCAACTGCCAGTGGGCCCCTGCTATGTGTTAACAATTGTAATTGGCAGTTGGCCTACTGGTTGTAACTCATGGTTCTAAAGAATATACATGAGAGAAATTACATATACTGGGGGAAAGGAGATGCCAAGTAATTGAAACTAAGAAATAACAATGTAAATAACTGAAGTCATTAGTTAATTGCAGGGGCATGACAGCCAATTTGGCATGAGGCAGGGGAATATATTTTATCCTGAGGTCATAGTCTCCTTAAGGGCTAGATTCCTCATGAACTTGAGATCACGTTAAAACACACACCTGGCCGCCAACCTAGGAGATAAATGATAGGACAGCAAAAGGAGTGAACAAGTTAAATGCAGGAATCAGTAGGTTTCTCAGGGCAAGTCTCTATTTAAAGTTAAAAATTTTTTAAATTTTAGTCTCAGGCTCAAGAACGTTTGGACTGCAGAACAGAAAACATTTCCCCCAAATAGCTCATTTCAAATTGTGCATTTCAAAGAAAGGGGTTAAAAATCCTTCATTCTACAACAGTTTTAAACAGCAACTTGTAATAGTGGTGAAAAACATTAGAATCAAGAGGCCTCCAACCTGAGATGGCAACACATAAGATACTAGAATCCTGTGTTGAACAGTAGGACAGTCAGAGGAAATTTAAAGGGATAATCTTGCCTAAAAAAGTGGAAGCTGAGAGAAATCTCAATTCTTATAAGAGACTACAAAGCAGTACTCAGCTCGATCTTCTAATTTTTGATAAGCAAGTGATGTGAGATTTTGCAGAGTCAATTAGATGCAGGAGGAAAATGAAGAGAAGTTGGTTAGGATGATAAGTAACTGATTTAATTCCTATACTCAAAAGGTTTGAGCAGGTGTTTGAAATAGACAGTTGCTTTTTTAAATTTGGCTGTGGTAAAATTTTTCAGATTCTAAAAACTACAATTACCAGTCTCTCCCAATATCATAAGAGGCTTAAAAGAACCTCAAAAAGGATTTAAATAAAAACCTGGAATACATAAATATTGAGCAAGGGAATAATATACTAAAACCACTCATTAGATACTGTAGCAATTGTGATGTGGGGACTTCAGTATGCCACATGTGTCTATGTGTTTTATCTAATACAATGCCTTCTCCTTTTTACTTGAAAGCTCAGGGTTTCTGGAGTCCCTGTGGAATGTATGCAAAAAAATTCCTAAAGCGGGCATTCTAAAAGGTGGTCACCCTATAACCAAATGGACTCCAGCGTGAGTCTGGAATTCTAGTTTTCAGAGTTGAATACCCATGAGGTGATGGCACTGCAGGGTGGTGTAATTGACAGAAAATCCGTGACAGTTTGGTAGAATGGATGCATTGGAAGCAAAGCAATATACAAAGCACTGTAGACGAAATGGGCAAGCAATTTCTGCAGTGACCAATTTGAGTCTTGCATGGAGTGCTGTCCCCACGTTGCTAGGTACAGGCATATCACTAAAACAATGCCATGGAAGAAAAGGAATACCAAGACATTGTGGTCCAGGCTTTAACTAATGGCACATGTAGGAAATATGGAGGAAGTTCAAAAGCAGAACCTTAAGTAGCAGCAATCTCTGGATTACTTATGTCACAACTGCTAGTAAGAGCAGTAGGCTAAACAAAGTTAATGTCTGGCTGGACAAATGAAGTAGGGAGATACTTCAGATTTCCGGGCATTGGAGACCAGTTCTTTTACGAGAAGCAACAATTCAAGATCAATGGTAACAAGGCTGTGACCGATGCCATTAGAGGGAGGTTAAATGGTGCTATGGAAAAAGTTCAAACCAATTTCATAGAGAACACACACCTAGGTAAAACAGAGGAAAATTAGTTGGGACAAGTGAAATATGCATCATGGTGAGCATTTGGAAATGGTGATAACAATGAGTTTTGGATAATTATGAAAACAGACAAAGACAAGTCACATGGGAAAGCACTTCCAATTGGAAGAGGTCTAATTTCAATGAGTTAAAAGGGATCAGGGCCAAGTGGAAATCAAAAACTGGCAGATAAAGGGGTGGGAGGAATCAGATGCCCATACAGAAATGGTACTAAAAGGTACTGTGAAGGCCGAGTATATTTCCAGAAGGGTGAAAAGTAAAGCATCCAAAGTTGCCTGGATGATTAAAGAAACCAGAGTGAAACAGAAAAAGGAAGCTTATGATAAATGCCATGTTCATTATATAGTAACTGAATGAGAATTCCAGGAGAACTTTAAAAGAAAAAAAAACAGGTCAAAGAAGGATCAATAATCAAATCCTGGATTTAAAGTAGCTCATAAATAAACCAGAGGTGACTCAAGGAAAAACAAACAACACAAGTTGTCATGATGATCTGAAATATACCACCCAAACATTTTATTTCTCTATTCTTCTAATTTACCCTTAAGATTCTGTACCTAACTTGGTGCGAAGGTCTGTAATGCAGAACTTCAGTAGAAAAAATTCAAGAGCTCCGGCAAAACAGAAGATCAGGAAGACTCAATGGATAGCTCTTTCAAAGAGAGTTAGCATAAAGAACTGAATGGTCTCTATCACTCTATGATTCCAGTTTCAAAACAAACTTGGCACACAGAAATGGCCCATGTTCCTATCAACAGTATCTGAGGAGTTATGGCTCAGGATTACCAAAACATGTCAAGGAATGAAAAGGAAACAAACAAATTCTAACCATTTAAATTAATTACATTAATAGGATTTACTGTACATTAAGCCTTAGAAAAACTGACATACAGCAAATATTATGGCATGGGGTATTATACACACATGGCTTTATGTGGCTTATATTACATCTATAAGTGACAGACAGCAAAAGCTATGTCAAGTGGAGCTTCTTGGACAATACAGCGTTTGGGGATGACAATACCAATTACAATATACACATTGTTTCGGATGATAAATATGAAGAGAAAGGGCAAACTACAAGGGATATTAGTAAGAAACTGCTTGTAAGTTACATTTCAGAAAAATTGCACTGGAGGCAGTCCACAGAAGGCTCATCCCAGGTAGGGATGAGATTGGGCTTGTACTCATTGGTGTTCAGAAAAATAAGGTAGATCTTATTGAAACAAGATTCTTAGAAGACTTGAAAGGGTACATGCAGAAGGGGAGTTTCCCCTTGTGGGGAATCCAGGGCCAAAAGGACTTAATTTTGGACGCGGGGCTGCCCATTTAACACAGAGCTGAGGAGGACTTTTCTTTGCTCAGAGGTTACTCAATCTGTGGAATTCTTTACCAGAAAGGGCTGTCGAGGCTGGGTTATTAGGTATGTTGCAGATTTTTAATCAGTAAGGAAATCATGGGTTTTGGGGTTAAAGAAGGAAAAAAAAAATAGTTGAAGAACATCAGATTAGCTATGACCTCACATATTACATACAAGTGGAAAAATGTCTTATAAATGGAAAGAAGTTTAGTGCAGCTGCGTTGAACATGGAAAGTGGCAGCACCAACAAATAACACCACAGAGGTGGCAAATAAAATTCTTTGCTTGGTATCTGAAGCGTTGAGACAAATAAAAGCAAGTAATGTTTAACTCGTGCAAGGCCTCAGTTAGGGGGCAATTAGCCTACTATATAGTTATGCTCACATCAATATGGGAAAGCAATGGAAATTCACATTAATATTACCAGAGAATTGAAAGTTGAAAATTGTGAATTTTATCCAGCATAGCTGAGAAGTGGTCAGATAGAGATTTAAGATTATCAAGAGTTTGCAGACCACCTAACGTAGCCTTACATAAAGGGGGAGTCACACTGGTGTGAAGTTTTCAGGAGAGGACTGATTAGAAGAAGTGTGTGTGTGGTGGGGGAGGTAGAGGAAAGAAAAGAAAATAATTAAAAAAGGGAAAGCTACACCTTAACAGATAAAATATAGAATTCCTTGCTATAAACAAAATGTGAATTACCCTTCTGTACAGGCAATGGGAAGCTGGAAAAGTACTTGATTATGCTTATTAAAAATGGACTGGGAGACAGATTAGTACAGGGAAAAAGACTGCAAATATTAGATGCAATACATTCTACGAATTAAAAGGAGTCACCTGACTGTACGCGCTGGTGGACAAAAGCAGGAGATCTCGCATCAGGTCACTATGCGCTGTTCTGTATTCACAGCCTTCAACAGTCAAGGTTCGCAGCTTTACATGAAAAACAAAACAATGATCATTTGGTACAAACTGTGGTGGTTTAACATTTTGAAATTATGACAATATTGTTTTGAGAAATTACTGCATTAAGATTATTCAAAAGTTTATAGCTTGAAAAAAATGTATTCACATTGCTTCCAGCAGAATAAAAGACTCAAGTTAATTTAGTCTGTACAAACCTCATGCTGCAGCATTACACGGTCAATCAGCAGTGCTCGGATATGTTGTTTCTTTCCATGCAGCTGTATATTAAAGAATCAGAAAAACAATTAATTTTGATACAATACTGCAAAACAGAGTTAGTGACATAGCATAATATGACGGTCAATAAGGAATTATCTGAAATAGATGAAGCAATAGCTATGTGTTACTAGAAGGGTAAATCTGGAAGTTGTACCGACTGGCATGCACAAAGAACCAACGCTGTGCTCTAATGTACATAAATGATCACAGTTCAAAACAAAAGAAAGTGCCCATAGAATGAAAGGTACTGATGTGAATTTGAAAAACCAAGTGAAAGGGGGAAGCAACCAAATCTATAACGCATAAATTTCAACATACAAGTGCTAGATTTTAAATGCTGGAAGAAACAAATAAAATGCAGACGTGCTCCTCTAACATTAATTATAACTATTGAAGAAACTGATACTAAAGTCAATACTGACCATTTTAATCATTAGCAAATAAAAGTAAAACAAACAGGGGAGCCTCATTGCTAAAATCAGTAAACGGTACAGGTGAGGTTGAGGTAAAGCTGTAACAGATTGCACTGATCAGGTTCAGCTTCAGCTACATACAACTGTTAATTCTTATGAAGGTAAAATGGAAATATTCAAGGTTCAGCAGTGCTTCACAGCAGGACCACAAACTCTAATGTCAGCTGAGAGGAAAAGCTTCGTAACCTTGAATCTTAGGGCTGGCAAATGAAAAGCTACACATTAAAAAGTAAAAACATACATTTACACAGAACCTTTCATCTAGAAAAACATCCAAAAGGTGCTTTATAGATTAAAAAAGGAATGGAAAGCAAGGTGTTATTGTTAAATGAATGCACAAGTTAATTTTTCCTCAATAATTAAACATGTGAAGTCTTGGTACCATTCTGATGAATCCACTTCAAATGAAGTTTGGAAAAATGTTCAAAGGTAAAATACTAAGTAGAGTAGAATAGGTTGACTCAGTTTCTATTTCAAACTAAACCTTGACTACATTCCAATGGGATGTAGGTATAAACTGATTAAAAACAAGCTCAAGTGTGGAAGAGGAAGCAGAAACTCTGCAGGGAGCTACCATGAAAAGAACCACAGTTCATTGCCAAAGCATTTCATCTTGCACGGATCACAAACACAAGAATGTCACATTTTAAACAATTACAATAAGTTGCAGCACAGCAGAAAAAGCGTCCTGTTGATCAAGGTATTGTGAGAAAACAAGAAGAAACTACTGGCTCCTCAAGTTAGTAAATAATTCAAAAAAGATGCAAATGGAGCATATTAAATTTTCTTTGCAGATAAGCGGTCCATGCATGAACACATGTTCTTAAGAGCAAGCATAACTGAGCCATGTGATGAGCTCAAATAATTAACTTGAAATAGTTGTTAATGTCACTCTTGCCATGCTTGCTATTGTAAGCGAGGTGATGGCCTAGTGGCATTATCACTGGATTGTTAATCCAGAGATCCAGATAATGCCCTGGGGACCTGGACTCAAATCCAGGAAGATGGTGGAATTTGAATTCAATAAACATCTGGAATTAAGAGTCAAATGACCATCTAGAATCCACTGTCAATTGTCAGAAAAATTCATATGGTTCATCATGTCCTTGAGGGAAGGAAACTGCCATCCTTACCTGGTCTGGCCTACATGTGACTTCAGGCCCACAATGTGGTTGACTCTATCTAGGGATGGGCAATAAATGCTGACCTAGCCAGCAATGCCCTTACCCCATGAATTGAGCCAAAAACCCTCTAGGCTATTTGGCAAATGCTGCTCATTTGCAAAAAATCATGTCAACAGTAAAACATTTTGTTTTGGGAAGCATAAAGCATAGGCTGGTTGAGAATAGTCTACACATATTGAAGTCCATGCTTAACAATGGTTTAGTTGTTTTGGCCTCATCCAACCTGATCTCTAACAATATTCTTTATAACAGTGGTCAAAGTAAAACACTTACTGCTGCAAGTTAGAATATCAGTAAAACAATATCTGGAAGAAACTATGAAACCATTGTCGATTGTTAGAAAAATCTATTTGGTCCACTGATGTCCTCTCACTCCAGATCCACAGAGCAATGTGATTACTCAGGGGACAGTTAAGAGTCAATTAGGGATTTATTGTTGGCTTATACAGTTATGCCCACATTCCATGATTTAATTTAAAAAAAGCCATACAGATAAGCTCAAACACAAAGATCATAGGCTAATGGCTTTGTTCCCAATTAAGAGGCTTGTTGAAGAAGCTTTGAAGTAAGCTGCTTTAACACAATTGGTTGTGCATTTAGTTTCTAACTATTTTGAACTTTAATATGTAGTAATTGAAAGAGTTTTGTATAGAAGTGTATTTTAGTACTGACTAAGTTCTGCACAGACTTGTTTGTTTATTTCTATTCATTTCAGGCAACAGAATCATGCACACATTTGTCACACATTGACAACTGGTTCTTTTAAATAAAATATACTGATAGGCTCTAGAACGCTCAGATTTGGTTTCTTCAAATCAATTTCTGGGATGCAGCACTTGTCCTCTTATCTCAAAATAAAGACACCAAGTTACTTTTGTGGAGCCTCATTGTTTTAAGCGATAAGGTCAGTAAGCTAATTGGGAAATATTGGAATAAAAGGCATGGTCCCTAAACAGTTAACATTTTGGGGAATCAGTCCGAAGATGGTAGAAAGTAAAATCAGTAAGATGACAATCACCTTGAAGAAACCATTAAACTTTGGGCACAAACTTGAGAATCGAGATTGATCACTACAGTAAAAGTCCTAGTAGGCCATTTAGAGTTTCAACATTACACTGATCACGTACAATGCACTGTAGTTAGCAAGTAATAAGCAGTTCAGCACATAACAGGAAGAGGAAGAAGAAGATAATCCTCAGTCAACACAACATAGCAAGAGACAAGTGCCAGTCAGCCAGAAGTTGAGAATCAGTATTTCATTGTGAATTGACAGAACTGTTTTATTATTTTTATTTTCATACTTATTTTCATAAACAATGAATTCTGTGAAACCTCTTCAAAAGAATTTCCTTGCCTGGACTCATCTTATACTTAGTCACATAAACATGAGGGCTAGGAGCAGAAATAGACCACATGTCCCATCAAGCCAACTCATTCAACATGATCATGGCTGATCCTGAGCTTCCATTCCACTTTATTGCCTGTTTCCCACATCCTTTGATTCCGTCAGGGACCAAAAATATGTCCATTCCAGTATTAAAATATACATAGTGATGTAGACTCTGTAATCCTCTGGGGTGTAGAATTTCAAAACCTCAAACTTGAGAGAGTGAAGAAAATCGCTCATCTCATTATTAAATGATTGTCCTTTAGTATAAAAGCTGTGCCTCCAGGTTAGATTACCCAGCTCCCTCACATCAGAAACTCTCTCAGCATTTACCCTATCAAGCCCCTCCAGAATCTTGTACATTTCAATGAGATCACCTTTCTTTATTTTGAGCTCCAGGAAATTCAGTATCTCATCATACAGAAACGCCCTCAGCCCAGGGCTTAATTTAGCAAATTTCACTGTAATGCCTCCAATGCAAGTGTATTTTTCTTAGAAGTGGAAACCAAAACTGTCCACAATATTCCTGCCATAACAATGTGTACAGCTGGATGAACACACCAGGCCAAGCAGCAGAGGAGCAGGAAGGCTGACGTTTCGGGCCTAGGCCCTTCTTCCTGTACCTGGGCTTGCTTCAGGACTTGGTTGAGCAGTTTCAAGGCCAAAGAGATTGAGAGAGAGTTGCAGTGGGAGAGAGATCCACTGAGGTTGTTTCGGAGGGAAAAGGGTGACTTCTTCAGGGTAAGCATCCTTAGAAGAGGTTTCTCAGTGGGGTTAAAATTGTTTCAGAGATAGGGTCTAGGCTCAAAGTGTCTAGGCCCAAAACGTCAGCAATCCTGCTCGGCCTGCTGTGTTCATCCAGCTCCACACCTTGTTATCTCAGATTCTCCAGCATTGGCAGTTCCTGCTATCTCTGAAACAATTTAAACCCCATTGTGAAGCCTCTTCTAAGGATGCTTACGCTGAAGAAGTTACCCTCTTCCCTCCAAAACAACCTCAGTGGCTCTCTCTCCCACTGCAACATGCTGGTAATCTCTTCAGCCTTGAAAGTGCTCGACCACGTCCTGAAGCAAATCAGGTACAGGAAGGAGGGTCTAGGCCCGAAACATCAGCCTTCCTGCTCCTCTGATGCTGCTTGGCCTGCTGTGTTCACCCAGCTCTACACCTTATTATCTCAGATTCTCCAGCATCCACAATATTCCTGTTGCCGTCTCACCAAAAGCTGTACAATTGTAACAAGGCTTCTTATTCTTCTCTTCCAATCCCCTCGCAAAAAAAAATCCTAACAAACCATTTGCCTCACCTCATTACTTGTACCTGCAATGTTAACTTGTTGCACACAATACATACGCACACCCAAATCGCTGAACAATTACAAGCTTCAAACATTTGCTGACCAAGTAATTTCACATTTCCCTACATTATAATCTGCTATCTTGTCCAGTCATTCAATCTGTCTATCTCCCTGCAGCCTGCGCGCATCCTCCCAAAATCCCACTTTTCCACCTAACTTTGTATCATTAGCTTTTTTTTTCATTACTAATGCAGATTGTAAATAGTTGAGGCCTAAACATCAACTCTGACACTAGATTACTCACTGCCTGTCAACTGGTGAATACTCCTTTACGCCCACTCTCTTTTTCCTCTATCTATGATAATATATTACCTGCAACTCCACAAGCTCTTTACTTGCTGACTGCACTGTATCAAATACCTTTTGTAAATCATGAAATACTACAACAGCTAACTCCCCTTTATCTAACTTTTACCAGCTCAATTCTCAAAAGATTCACTCAAATTTGTCAAGCAAATTTTCCTTCAATAAGACTATGCTAACTTTTGCCAATCATGCTATTTTTTTAAGTGTATTGTTAAAACTTCCTTAACAAAATATTCAGCTAGAGTTTAGTTAAGAAATTGTATTTAACCCAAATTAAAATAGAATGGGCAGACAATGTGTTGCAGCCATAGAATGTGGGAACTGGTGGAGCTAATATGATTTGCAGTGACCACATCTGCTCCTGGGGTTGTGGGACTGTTCTGTGAAAGACAGACTGGACAGAAAACTTGGTACAAACTGATTGAGGAATCAAAGATAATCTCACTGTAACATATTTCGTTTTCAAAGTTTTTCCTCTAGCCATGGAGTCAAGAACCAGGGCACAGAATTTAAAGTAAGGAGATACCATCTAGGTTAGAGATGAAAAGAACTGTAACTCGTTAAAAATTTTCATATTTCTCTACTCCAGAGTGTTGTGGAAGCTCAGTCTTTTGAGTACTTTAAAGTAGGGATTGATATATTTCTGATTACCGATGATGTAAAAAGGTTATGGTGATTATCACCACGATTGTATTAAATGGCAGAGTAGACTCAATGGGCTGAATGGCCTACTCCCAATCTTGTTACAACATACTCATATTGAAAGGAACAGTAGGGTTGTAAAGATGTCATTCTTACCCTGTTCTCCATGGATTTTTTCACAAGGTTAAAGCTTTTCCATCTAGAGTCAAACTCATGCTTATAAGAACCACGAAACTGCAGCAAGTCCCCCATGATCTGAAATTAATAGCATAATTTTTTTGAAACAGAAATCGGATGTTACAATCCCCTTTCTTCTGAAGGTAGTGATCCATACAGATGTATGACCACAGCTACGATCCACTATCATATGGTCGCTTTAGGTGAGCCTTGCGGGCGAACATCAGAAGACTATTTTGGTATGCAGAATATTTTCTCTGGAAAAAGTGACTGGACACAAAATACATGGAAACTGATCTCTCCTTCCCCAGTCTGAGGGTATTGAAACTAATTATAGCAGGTATAAACATACCGTCTGCCAGGAAGGCTCAATTCCAAACTGGTCAATGTTCTCAACTTAATCATCATGGTTTCAAATGCATAATTTCAAAATGCTGCTTCCATTCTCACCTTAATTATTACAAATAAAGACTTAGTGTCATCTTCAGATTTATCCAACATGTGGTCTAAAAGGATAGAAGAAAAGTTCACATTTTTCAGTGTTTTATTCCTGAATTACATTTGCATGTACTAAATTGTATTTGAATAACTACACCCTCAGCAAAATTGTTCCATTACATCTACTTGGTACGAAGGGCGGGGTGTGCGGATAGTAATAGAAGTGGCAGTGATTCAATCAGGACTTTAACAGGCAAGAATTAGGACATATTATATATTGGCATGCTGAGCAAAGGACTTGGGGCTTGATACTGTTTCTAATTTCCATATTTACTTGTTTTCTGCTAATTATCAGATGATAATCTTAAAAGAAAACAGATGTCTTTTTTTCATGATACTTACGTAACAGTTTCCTTATTACTTGAGCAATTGCCTCCCGGTAGTTTTCTCTTGAAGTATCTAACAATCAGAAATTACAAGACAAGTCAAGTGAATCCAGAATTTACATCAACATCTCGAATGCCCTTTTGTTTACAAATTCAGAAGCAGGACTACAGCAGGCACAGTAGACAATCAGCAGGAATGCTTTGATTTTTAGTAATCAAACTTTTTTTTGGTTGGAACATAATCCAAATCAAAAAGAGCAAAAACAGATCCACTTTGTTTACTACAGCAACTAGAGATCACCTCTCATTCTTTTGAGCTCCAGAAAACACAGGCAATTCTCTCAGCATCTCATCATACAGAAACGCCCTCAGCCCAGGGCTTAATTTAGTCAATTTCACTGTAATCCCTCCAATGCAAGTATATTTTTCTTAGAAGTGGAAACCAAAACTGCCCACAAATATTCCTATTAATTTGGAGCCTAATTACACCAGGCTCATTGCACATACCCCCAAAAAATGGGAAGAATGCCATCCGTGCTGGCAAAGATTTACAGCACAGGAAAGCTACACAATATAGTGGTGTGGCTATGCGTCTGTCGATGCATAAATATTTTTTGCCATGTGGACGTATATGAACTGATGCCTCTCCTTCCTGCAATGTGCAAGTCTCAATGGAATGGTTCCAAACTGCCTTATATTTACTACTACTTAATATTGCATGAAGTAGTTTTTTTAACATTGCCAATTCATACCACTTTACACCCACTGGTTTACATAATGATTTCACACAAACAGAACAAGCTATTTTAGTCTCTCAATGAAACAAATTTTTAAAAATATATCATCGTTAACGGAACATCTACTTTCTACACATTCACATTTGCAATGGCCTGGTAAAGATAATCAATGGAACACTAAGATTAGAAGACAGTGTAATTTTACCCCAGCATTATTTGCTTAGAAGTTTTAAGTGAAGCATTTCTAAATATGGACTTTATGGAATAATTCATATTTGGAGACAGGAAAATAAAAATTGACACATGTATTTCTGCAACATACCATAATTAACACCAGTACAGAGTTTGGTCTCTTCCAAAGACATTAAAGTTGGAGCCCTGCAAAATACAAAATTTTGTAAGCCTTAAAAATAGGTAAGATGCAATGTTATACTCAAATAGAACATTCAATATAAAAATACATTTCATACACACAGACATTGGAAATACAGGTACCACCATATTTGGGAAATCAAATGGTACCACTATTTGTTCACTACACACAAAAAAGTATAATCAACATCACTTAAAAACCATAGTGTCTTTTGCTGATCTTCCATAAATTCCATCTCATCAATTGCTGACTTTGAACAACTATTTTCTAGCCTGAAACACAATATTTTTTTCAGGACTAAACAATGAAGTTGGCATTTTAACAAAAACATTTTTGGTCATCAAATAGCCTCTGATAAATCAAATGAACCAAAAACTGAGGAAATAATACAATTTTAAAATAAAATAAATAACAATCCCAGTAAGAAAGATACAGAAGCCAGTTTCCATCCCGAGGGAAAACAATGTGGAGGGTGTATCACAAGGAGTATGAAGAATAACCCTAACAAAAGGTGAAATCTGTTTCAAGGCACATTATCAATCATAGTTTCATTGATTTTAGTCATATCTCCAATGTGAGCAATATTGAAAAGGTGGTACTGATTGTTAGAGACAGACCAAAAAAAAATTGCTGGGAACAGAATTTCTTTTAAAAAAAAAGAAAATTTTGTTCAAAATTTGCCAAAAATGTCAAGATGTTCAGTGATGAGTCAAAGAGAAAATACCTTGAGTCACTTATTCAATATTTATGGTTGTTTCCTGGTTCTTTCATATGCCATCTGTTATGAACAGACCAGACACCTCAAAATTATATTACAAAGGCTACCTAGACCCTAACTTTTTCTTATTTCAAGACATATATGCAAGGTGCTGTTCAATTCAGGTGCAATTCAATTGGTCAAACTACTTCAAATCACTATAGTTAAAATACAAAAGAGTAGGGACCTTGGAATGCTGTTGATATGATTTTCAGAGTTAATACTTTTAAATGAAAGTATTTATGCTATGCACTAATTCTGCTTACAAGTCTCGTATTGGGTCTCCTCCCAGGAAAGGCAACAGGCTCCCTGAGCCCATCAGGCAGTTCTGCACGATACACAAACTCTGGTGTACATCATCTCTGTAAGAAACAAAAAGACATTTTTTCTTTTCAGAATTTAAGTATTTGCCTTGAAAATATACTAGTTCGAAGCATGATTTAGCACACACACCTTGGTTTAAGCAATAAAATACGTTATTATTTTAATATGATTTGCTCCTAAAAGCATTTTTAAACTGTTATTACACATGTCAATGAGAATACTTTTGTAGAATAATTGAGAAAGATGGTCCACAATCATTAATCCAGACTATCAACCAAAAATGTTGGGCACCCATTGATTCAACTAATAATATACGAGACTCTGTGGCAGCTTGGGCCAAATTAACACTTCAGACTTTTTTGAAAACGCAGCAAACTATAAAGTGACAGCACGATAAATGCTCTGAAATTCTCTTTTCAGTAAAACAGTAAATTACGATAATAAAATGCAGTCATAATCTAGCTATTGCTGTGCGGAGAGTTTTTCCGAACCTGTGATGTGGGTTCATAATGCATTAGCAGTTCTGAAGTGGAGAAATTATGTATGACTAAACTTGCTATCTATTTCTATATTGTCTGTATTAAGTGGGGGAAGGAAATAGTTTTAGTTTCACTTCAGATTTGTACGAAATGTGGAGTGCCTGAAGTTTGTTAATACATACACTTTTAAACAGCCTTAGAGAAGGACTTGAGATGAACAGTTCGGTGCATTTGAGACAAGGGTAGAAGAGTGAACAAGAGGAGCTATAACCTATCAATAAGGTGTCTGATGACAGGAAGACAGAAGACAAAACAAGTTCATTCAGAATAGTAATGCATGCAGGTCAGTCAGAACCAAAACCGTGCTGTTCGTTTAACAGGCTCCAGAAACACCAGGGCTGAAGAAAAAATGAGACAAAAGAAAATAGCTTGAAAATGACAATATGGAAAAATCCATGTTTAGTTTGAAAGTACATAAAAGTCAAGAAGAAGAAAGCTCTAGAAACCACAGCTGTGCAAACTGATAAAGACTTCAAAGTAGAAGCAAGGTGACCTTTGAGTAAAATAGTAAGAACTGCCGACGCTGGAGTCACAGATAACACAATGCGGAGGTGGAGGAGCACAGCAGGCCAGGCAGATCAAAGGAGCAGGAAAGTTGACGTTTCGGGTCAGGACCTTTCTTCAGAAATGGGGGAGCAGAAAAGACCTCCAAAATAAATAACCACAGGAAGAGCTTTTCCTGCCCCCCCCCTCACCTCCATCCAAGACACAAAACAAACGTTTCACATCAGACAGAGGTTCACCTGTACACCCACGAAATTGGTCTATTGCATTTGCTGCTTCCGATGTGGCCTCCTCTACATGGGTGAGACCAAGCAAAGGCTGAGACTGCTTTGAAGAGCACCTGTGCTCTTGTTGTCGTTTGTCGCGAACATTTTCCAGTCACGAACCATTTTAACTCCCTCTCCCACTCCCTGGGAAATACGTCCATCCTGGGCTTTCTCCAATTTTACAATGACACCACCCGGAAACTGGAGGAGCAGCACCTCATATTCCGCCTTGAGAGCCTATAATCCAATGGTCTCAATGTGGGCTATACCAGTTTCAAAATCTCCCCACCCCCAGCCTCATCCCATGAGCAACCCTCCCTCTTACCCCCACCTCCTTGACCTGAACCCACCTGTCTATCTTCTCTCCCAAATATCGTCTCCTCCCACCTCACTGACCAATCCCCACCACTGCCTATCTGCACTCACCTATCACCGTCCCACCCTTTCCCTCTCTATTTATTTCAGACCTCCCTTCCCAGTCTCCATTTCTGGAAGGGACCCGAAACACAAAACTTTTCTGCTCCTCTGATGCTGCCTGGGCTGCTGTGCTCCTCCTGACTTTTGAGTGAGATTGGAATATCTGTCAGGGTACTGTTGAGGATGAATCAGTTTCTGATATTTGCAGTTAGATTGTTTCAAACAGTCTCACACAGCACAAGACAATTTTGTGTTGCTTCCATTATGTGTGCAATGAACCTTTATGTTATTCTGTTAATGGCACATTGGCAGTCTCTTATGAATCTATTTAGTAACTGATCACCATGGCAAACAAATAGCAGGAATTAAATTTATGGCCTATCAAATCAAGTTTCAGTTTGGGATCTGACTTGTCCAGTACTGCCATCGTTATTCTCAGCAAATAATCTAAAAGTAGTGCAAACAACAAAAACATCAGACAAGTGGGACAACAGCATGATCTTAGAAAGTAAAGTTTTGAAGACATAAAATTTATTTACGTATAAGTTTTAATTTATAGGTTAATTCTATAGAGGTAACGGTGTCCTTTTTTCTGAATTTTGTTGGCTGGGTTTTATGGTTACTGTCAAAGCAATGGCACTTGCCAGTGGCCTTAAAGAAAGCTAACAGTCATAGAACATAGATAGAACATAGATAGAACATACATAGAACATTACAGCACAGTACAGGCCCTTCGGCCCTCGATGTTGTGCCGACCTGTCATACCAATCTGAAGCCCATCTAACCTACACTATTCCATGTAAATCCATATGCTTATCCAATAACGACTTAAATATACCTAAAGTTGGTGAATCTACTACGGTTGCAGGCAAAGCGTTCCATTCCCTTACTACTCTAAGTAAAGAAACCAAAGACCTTCCCTCCATACCAGGCAACATCCTAGTAAATCTCCTCTGCACCCTTTCCAAAGCTTCCACATCCTTCTTAAAACGCGGTGACCAGAACTGTACGCAATACTCCGAGTGCGGCCGCACCAGAGTTTTGTACAGCTGTAGCATAACCTCTTGGTTCCAGAACTCGATCCCTCTATTAATAAAAGCCATAACACTGTATGCCTTCTTAACAGCTCTGTCAACCTGGGTGGCAACTTTCAAGGATCTGTGTACATGGGCACCAAGATCTCTCTGCTCATCTACACTACCAAGAATCTTACCATTAGCCCAGTACTTTGCATTCCGGTTACTCCTGCCAAAGTGCATCACCTCACATTTGTCTGCATTAAACTCCATTTGCCACCTCTCAGCCCAGCTCTGCAGCTTATCTATGTCTCTCTGCAACCTACAGCATCCTTCGTCACTATCCACAACCCCACCGACCTTAGTGTGTCTGCAAATTTACTAACCCATCCTTCTATGCCCTCATCCAGGTCATTTATAAAAATGACAAACAGCAGTGGACCCAACACCGACCCTTGCGGTCCACCACTAGTAACTGGTCTCCAGGATGAACATTTCCCATCAACTACCACCCTCTGTCTTCTTTCAGCAAGCCAATTTCTGATCCAAACTGCTATCTCTCCCACAATTCCATTCCTCCGCATTTTGTACAATAGCCTACTGTGGGGAACCTTATCGAACACCTTGCTGAAATCCATATACACCACATCAACCAGTTTACTCTCATCTACCTGTTTGGTCACCTTCTCAAAGAACTCAATAAGGTTTGTGAGGCACAATCTTCCCTTCACAAAACCGTGCTGACTATTCCTAATCAATTTATTATTTTCTAGATGATTATAAATCCTATCCCTTATAACCTTTTCCAACACTTTACCAACAACTGAGGTAAGTCTCACTGGTCTATAATTACCAGGGTTCTCTCTCTACTCCCCTTCTTGAACAGGGGAACCACATTTGCTATCCTCCAGCCGTCTGGCACTATTCCTGTAGACAATGACGAGTTAAAGATCAATGCCAAAGGCTCGGCAATCTCCTCCCTGGCTTCCCAAAGGATCCTAGGATAAATCCCATCTGGCCCAGGGGACTTATCTATCTTCGCCCTCTGTAGGATTTCTAATACATCTTCCTTGTGTCCCTGGATTGTGAGTGGGTTCCATTCACAAGTCTATTTGAATGCAAGTTGGAACACAATACAGAAAAATATAAATCAGCTATTCATAAGTGCAGGAAATATGTACGTATCAAGACTTTATTACTACATCCATATATTGGATTGCATTTTCAAAAACAAAGGCACATAAATCACCCTATACTCACAAGAGATCAAGAGTAATCTGCTGTGCCACCCTCCCCTTTCCCAAAAGAAATTTAAAATCTGGCCAAGTCAAGGCAACGAAGGCATCCAGCAATGAGTCAGCAAGGGTCAACAACCAATTATACTGATATTTGCAAGTTAAAGCACTGAATTCCTTTAATTTACACATGATCGTGAGGGGTGTAGATAAGGTTTTTGGCAAAAGTCTTTTCCTTAAGTTCAAAAATAGGCAACATATTTTTAAGATGAGAAGAGAAAGATTTGAAAAGAACATGGAGACAACATTCTTACACATGTGGTTAGTGTATAGAATGAACTTCCAGAGGAACGGATGGATTTAGGTGCAATTACAACATACAAAATACATTTAGTAAGTATATGAACAGGAAAGGTATGGCAGGATATAGGCCAAACACAGGCAGGTAGGACTTGTTTAGTTTGGGATATCTGGTCAGCGCGGAGTAGTTGGACCGAAAGGTCCGTTTCCATGCTCAATGATTAGGCTAAGTAGAAGATAAATTTAGGATGAACAAACTTCAGACAAATAACATTTTTTTAAATCATGGAGAAATTTTACTTCTCACAAACATAAAACTAGTTTACAGGACTAATGAGAGCACATTTATAAAGGTTATGCACTACCAAAAGGCCAATTCAACCTAACTGAATAAGATTTTTTTTTTAAAAAACAGGGACAGTAACAGAGGTTTTTGTCAATCCACTAGTTTAATATTGTCCTTCAAGGACAATACATACGCTGAAGGAGCATAACACATGACCACAACTTCTGAACTTACACACCATACTGACATGTGCAAACTTTGTATGGTGCTGTCATTTTCAGTGCAGTAAATGGTGACAAATGCTGAGTTTCCCTATTATTATCAAAGGAAACACAAAGCTATCATGGAATGGTCAGACAAAAGTTGCTGAAATTTCTTGTGATTACAAACAAACTGTCTAAAGGTTCATTTTTATTCATGTTAGCGCATTTTCAAAAGCACTGCATCTTAAGACGAGATCAGTTTCAGTTTGCAAAAGATAGAATTCAAAACAAGGAAGCACTTTCACCCATAACTAAAAACCACAGTTTCAGCAAAAACAAACTCTTGAATGAATAGGTCAACTAGTTCAAGAAACTTGCATGCTAACTACAAAATTCTGTATTACATTACGCAGATTAGAATAACTTTAGCAAAAGAATATAAAATGTTCATTTTTTTAGCATTATTATCCCATAGCCAACCATCTCTCACCACCTAAGCCTTCCATTCCCGATCTATTCCTGAAAGTTTGCCATTATTATTGATGTGAAACAAACCTAGACATTTCTATTTCTCCATTGGCACATTGTCGGAGCCTGTGCAGTTCTGGCTGAAGGAAGTTGTCCAACAGATAGTATGCAAAATTGATCTCCTCCGGAGAAGCCACATGCCACTGAATTCCTAACTTCCAAAGGTCTCCTGGTCGTCCCCAATCCTACAAACATGTTTTGGTCAAAGGAGGAGATAGTGTGATAAATGCATTTTTTAAAAATTCAATGGCTTAATGAAAACATTCAAATTGATCAACAATACTATAAATTTATGCAATGTGGTATTTCGCTGCGGTACAATCAAAAATACAAATTAGATGGATACATCATTATCATATTTTAAAATCATGAATGTATACCTTAATTGGCAAGTACTCTGTGAAAGCTTTATCAAAACCACCTGGCACACTGCAGTACTCTGTTGGATAGATTAGTGTAGTTGAACGAAGTAGATGATGCAACAGGTTTCCAGCAAGAATATATCCCTGCTTACATTTCAGGTGCAATGTTCTTTGCAGAATCTTTATAAGTTGATCCTTGTAAGGTAGCAGCTTATCACCATCTACACGTGTTACCTGAAAAAAAGTTAACCATCTACCTTTAAGCTATAAATCTACAATAACATTCTCCCAAGTTGAGAACATTTAGCTAAATTTTATGCTTTTTGATTATGTCCTCTTCCATTTTGGTTTCCAAGTTAATCGGATATCTAGTCTTGACGATTTATCATGGGATGCGTATAATCTGGTAATACTCAATTTTGGCCATTATGAGCTCAAGTCAATTTCCTACATTTTCTGAACTCAACATTACAGTAGAGATAAAAGAAAAATCCAAATGAAGGTGTTAATTGAGGGGCTCTAAAGCAAATCAAGCCGATAGAGAAGCAAAACAACTTTAAAATACTATCATGGATGTAACAGGTCATTTAACACTATCCTGAGATTAATCTTGCATTTTTAATATTTACCTCTGATAACAGCTGGAGATTCCAAAGCAGCTCCTTATCCAACTCCTGTTCCTGCAACACATCATCATCTACAAAGAACAAAAACGTTTGTATTTTATAAGGCTTTTTCCCAAGCAAGCAGATTTACATTCAATCAAAACTCTCAAGACAGAGATGAGGATTGCAATGTGATAAGACTTAGATTATCTTTCCAGCAAGAAAACTCTTTAGTTTCCCTAACAAGTCATCCAAGCTGTTAAGACTGTGTTCTGCTTCCTTTATCATTGCAAGCACAGGTGCAGTTTTCCCCATTTCCAGAACGCATGTCTTGACATACCTCAACATCAATTTGCATCTGACAATTTTTATCAGTCCTGTTAGCCTAGCAATGCCCTCTTAGTCCCCGAGGGATGTTAAAAACTGTCATGAGACCTAAACTGATGCCAGATAATTTTTAAGATTGCCTTTTTAGTCCCACATTCAGATTTCATATTAATAGCAATAGTCTCACCATACACTCTACCAAACGAGTACAGACATCTTTGCAATCTGATAAAGATACATGTATTCTTATTCTGCATTCTAGACTCAAACCAATTGTGTCACATTTTCCTTAATTCCACAGTCCAAACCTCTCTGATTGATTTCAAAAGCATTTAAAAGCTAAGAACCAAACCCACAATGCTTTTCTCATCTGTCCTTTCTGCACATTCGTCCCAGAAATCTGTTGTTGTTTGGGCACAGTCTTCCATTTAAGAAAGAAAAGTGGAAACTTGGGATTACCAACAGACAAGTCACAATCATATCTACATGTATATAAACATATTTGATGTTACACCCTTCTATTCTGAAATTCATTGCTATAATAGATTATTCACTACAGTTTCTAACCTGGTTGCACTGCTCAGGATATTATAGTAGCATTATCTTACAGATAAGACAATTGGAAGAAAGAAAATTCATGTGCAAAATTTAATGTACATTAGCTAACATTGTGGCACACTTTCTTTTAAACAGATGTAGCTGACCATTTATTCTGTTACCACTTACTTATTAGACCATCAAAGGGAAACCTCACCAAGTATTTTAGCACCTGTCAAGATGCTCAAAAATGTTTTAAAGTTGTTCCTTTTTAAAAACAAACAAAAGACCGCGGATGCTGGAAATCAGAAACACAAACAGAAATTGCTGGAAACCTTAGCAAGTCCAACAGCATCTGTGGAGATAAAGCAGTGTTAACATTTCGGGTCCAGTGACACTTTTTCAGAAAACCTGAAGGACACTGGACTCGAAACATTAACACTGCTTTATCTCCACAGATTTCCCAGACTTGCTGAGATTTCCCAGCAATTGCTGATTTTGTTGCTTTAAAGATTTCTGGTTTCGTGGACAAAACATGGATGAGACCAATCTTTAATAACCTCAGAAACTGGTGCTTTTTCAATTAAACAAACACCAGTTTTGGACAAGGAAGTCCATCCTTTGGGTGATAACAAATTGATGAAAAATAAATAGAAATTCTGATGTATACAGGAAACTGAGCTTCAAGCAGCCAAACTTGAATCAACTGACTTCGTGTCATTCCACAAAATCCATTCTCATTGCAATACTTACAAATTTCAGTCCCAGCAATTTAAACTTATAGGGTTAGATATCTACTCGTACAGTGCAGCATACTGAAGTTTTAAACCAACAAGAAAGACTCTGCTGCAGTGGAAACAGACAACTCTAATTGAAGACTAATAGGAAAAATAAAACACTCAAGTAACTTCAGAAATAAAAACAAATGAGAAGTAAAAGGGAGGGCAAGCCGAAATAATTGTAAATTCTAATGTAAGCCTAGAAATGATACCAAGTCTGATGCTGAACAACTTGAATAATACAATTTAAGGATTTGTACGAGCATTTCAGTATGAAATGAAGTCTTAGAAAGTAGACATATAAGGAGTGGAATTGTTTGGAGCTACCAGGGTTGGAATAGTTAATAGGTTGAGTTAATATTGGGATAATGATGCCTCGCAGATTGAAAATAAGGGAATGAATTATAGTACCAAAGATAACGCAAACACCTACACGTTAACGTGATACCTAGCCCTCAGGGGAGTTGAAACACAATTTGCACTGAAAACTCAAAAGCAATCTTTATCCAAAGGCCTCCTTCCAAGAAGAAATTTGTTACGAACAACTTCTGAGCACTGAGCTACATATTTAAGTTCATAATTACCACTTTAAAACTTACTTATGGTTAGTTGCGCTATTACATTGCAGCAATGTGGTACAAATCGTTTCAGAGCCGCTGCTGGACGACACTGGAAAGAAAGAAAATAAACTGCATATTCAGAGATATCGTAGCAAGTGTTTTTTTTATTGCAAAAGTGCAGTCGATAGCAGACTGCAGCATTTCTCCAGAAGCTCATACATGCAATTTAATCTTATTCCAATAGTGGCAGACCATCTTGCAAACTGGATTCGTCACCAGAAGCAATGAAATTATGGAACGCCTGTTGTTCAGTAAACAGACCTCAAAATTACTCTCTCAAAATCTATTCGTGTATTCAATAGATCAAAGGACAGAATTTATTGAGGAACAGACAGCTGCTGCAATAATGGACAATTTGTCCAAATGGAGCAATTACAAAGGCCATCCAGATCTCCCATCACACCACCATTTAAATAGTATACTGATTTTTCTAGATAATGTGAATGCTAATTAGATGCAGCATTCATTATTGTATCTGAAATCAAATGGTATATTTTCAGACAGGTGGTGCAGAGGCACTCTTACAAACTAAGATCAGGATTATAACAACAGCCTTGATGAGAAACAACAGACAGCAAGAAAAGGGGCAGGGCAGCAGCCGAGTTATGTAGTAGCTAATCTTGGCTAAAAGACAGATCTGAGACAAGATATTGGCATATGGCATTAAGGAAGGAGAGGGAAGCTAATTTGAAAATGTAACTTCTGAGGAAGCGAATAATGGATTTAAGATGTAATAGAGTAATACAGTCAGAGTAAAAGAGCATGGAAACAGGCTCTTTGGCCCAAATTGGTCCATGCTGACCACGGTGCGCACTCAGCTAGTTCCAATTGCTCACATTTGGACCATATCCCTCTCAATCCTTCCCATCCACCTACCTAGCAATGGGGCCTAGCAACATCTTTGTAAATCTTCTTTGCACACTTTCCACTTTAACCATGTCTTTCCAACAACAGGGTGACCAAAACAGTAAACAATCCTCCAAGTGCAGCCTCACCAATGACTTGTACAACTGTGACAAGACGTCCCAATTCATACATTCAATGCCTCAACCGGTGAAGGTCAGCATGCTAAATGCATTCGCCGTCACCCTGCTTACCTGTGATGCCGCTTTCAACAAACTATGTACTTGTACTTCCAAGTCCCTCAGTTCCACAACACTCCTCAGGACCCTACCATTTATTGTAGAAGTCCTACCTTTTGACTTTCCAAAATACAACACCTCACACTTATCAGTGTTGAATTGCATTTGCCAATTCTCAGCCCACTTCCCCAACTGATCAAGATCCCTCTAATTTTTGAGGACCTTCCTTGTTATCAACTATGCCTCCTAACTTTGTATCATCCGCAAGCTTACCAATCATGCCCTGTACTTTCACATCAGATCATTTATGTAAATAACAAATAACAAAAGGTCCTAGCCCCAGCCCCCTGTGCTGCATTACTCATCACAGGCCTCCAGTCCAAGAAAACAACCCATCGACCATCACCTTCTGCTTCCTACCATCAAGTCAATTTTGAATCCAATTAACTAGCTCTCCCTGGATCTCATGTGACCTAACCTTCAAGACTAGACCGATATGCGGGACCTTGTCAAAGGTCTTACTGAAGTCTATATGGACTGCTCTAGCCTTATTTATCTTCTGGGTTACACCTAGTCGAAATAAACTTAAAGATGTGTCTGATATGACTTCCCGCATACAAATCCACGCTGACTATCTCTAATCAAATCTTGACTATCCCAATGTTGGTTGATCCTGTCCCTCAGCATCCTCTCCAATAACTTGCCTATCACTGATGTCAGGCTCACTGGCCTGCAGTTCCCTGGCTTGTCTTTGCTACCTTTCATAAACAATGGAACAACATTAGCCACTTTGCAATCTTTCAGAACTTGATTAATGGCTAAAGATGAAGTAAACACCTCAAGGGCTTCTGCAATTTCTTTCCTAGCCTCCCACAATGTCAGAGGATAGATTTGATCAAGCACAAGAGATTTATCTACCTTAATATAGTTTAAGGCTGCAAACACCCCTCTGGGAATGTATATGACAAGATGGTTAATTTAAAAACTTGAGCAATAATAAAACTGGGATCCAGATGTGAAAACAAAAGCATTGTCAAAGTCACTTTTTTATAATACTACATTGTCTTCTGATTTAAATAACTAATTTGCTTTGAATAGATTGGTGTACAATTTGAAGATTGATACCCCATGCCCTCCAGCAGATGCATGACTGACAAGCACTACTTTATGACACAATCAAAAACGGATACAAAGCACTGCATTGTTAAAAAAAATGCTGCATTGAAGGTAACCATAATTTAATTAATTTGTGGGTGAAATCAATTTGCAGCCCCTTGTATATTACAACAATTTTAGTTGTTACAAACCTTAGAAGCTGCCCGACACATGTCTGCCACCATTCTGCCAGCAACACGAGTCTCAAAAATATTTGTTGTAGCAAAGTTAAACACCTTCTCCAAAGCAACCTACAATAAAACAGAATAAACAAATTATTACAATATATTAGACATGCTTATTTTGCTAAAAAAGTTCTCTTTTCTTTCTTTTCAATTCTTTCCACAAAGTATGATAAGGAACCAGCATGGTTTTAAGAACTAGCATTGTTACATTGAGTGTTCTTGCTGATTGGTGCATAAATGCTCAGAGATTCTGACACATTAGCATATAACAACATTACATTTATACTTAAACCTAATGGTCATAAATATGATAATAAAATTGAAAGCATTCAGAATATTAAAAACATCTGCACATTGGTGTCACTTGGGCAAAGAAGAAAGGCAGGTGATTTATAAAAACAATGTCACCTCAATTTTTATTTCAATGAGATGCCATAATGTTTTCTGGCATTTTTATTTACAAGCTGTGCACAAACCATGCACCCCTCTCCCACCCCGCGCACCTACTCTAAAGCACCAAGTAATTAGAATTTGTTGAAATTAGACAGCAATTTATTTATTTGAGGACGCAAACACCTAATAAAATTCAGATGTTTCAACCGCATGGAACTAAGTTTACTTCTGCAACAAAAATAAATTTTGATTTTAACCAAGCCATTAGGTTTTGCAGTTAAATAGCGTGGTAACTAGATATTTATTTGTTGCTTCATAGATAATCTTCTACATTTGAGGGTACGGCAGCAAGAGAAACAAAACTCTGGGTGAAAGCACAAAACATTTCAGAAACCATAGTACAACACTTCCTTCTCATAGATTTACAGCTAACTAACTCAATATAATTGGAATCAATATACCAGAAAAATCTCTTTGGAGCACTGTGTGAGAATGGTACTAAAAGTTGAAGAGAGTCCCAGTTCAACCAAGCTTTCCAAATGAGTCATCTTCTCAGTTTCTGTTTCTTCTCTTGTCTGTTCCAGTGTACTAATTTCAATCAAAGCAAAACATCTAAACCCAAACAAAACAGATGTAAATACACTGAAGTATACACATATTCAATTTTCTCTACATTGAAGAAAATGAATCCTTTGGTTAATCACTCCAGGAAAGACAGCTGAAACAGAACTTGAATCAAATAAAATTGTATGACCAAGACTCGGAAACCATAAATATAACACAATGAAAACAAAAACTGCAAAAGACAGATGATACCTATCCTCAATTGTTTAGAAACACTAAGTGACTTCATACCATGAATCACAGAATTCCTACAGTACAGAAAGAGACCATTCGGTCCATCAAGTCCACATCGACCCGACTAAAAGCAGCCCACCCGGACTTAGCACGTTACTCCATGTCTGTAACCCCACGTTTACCATGGATAATCCACGTACCCTGCACATCCCTGGACATAGACAATTTAGTATGGCTAATCCACCTAAACTGAATATCTTCGGACTGTGGCGGGAAACTGCGGCACCCAGTAGAAACCCCACGCAGATACAGGGAAAGTGTGCAAACCCCACACAGGCACAGTCACCCATGGCTAAAATCGAACACTAGTTCCTAGTGCTGTATTAAGCAGGGTTATCCACTGAGCCATTGTACCACCCTACTTTGAGAGGCAGTGATTCTCACTAGGACAACTAAGGACACTACTCCTTCAGAGATATCCCGGAACTGTGATGACTCTACTCAAACAAGCATCTTCCTGTGTGTCATGTACAACCCCAACCTGTGGAGAGTTTACCCACTGCTACCCATTGATTCCAATTTTGCTAGGGCTCCTTGATGCTACACTGTTGAATGTCGCCTTGATGTCACTCTCCCTCACCTCTGGAATTCAGCTCTTCTGTCCACGTTTGAACCAAGCCTGTAATGAGGTCGGGAGCTAAGTGGCCCTACCAGTACCCAAACTTTGATTTGGTCACTAAGCAGGTGCTACTTGACAGCACTGCCAATGTCACCATCGGCTAGTTTACTGGTGATGTCCTACAAACTCAGTGACCATGCTTCCAAATATTAACAAAGCAGTACATAAAAGCTGCAGAATTTAAATATGTTAAGAAATTTGTAGAAAACAATTATACTCATTAGAAGAGTTTGTCAGTGTTGAGGAAGAACTGCATGGAACACCTGCAATGTTGTTATTGTTAATTTAAATACATGATAAATTCAAAACTTAATGGCTCAGCAGTTGCAAAAAAGGTGCAAAAAGCCAACAAATTGGCAATGAAAATATCTTGAAGTGTCAAACATTTCTGGTCTTACATCCTCTGCCATCAACCTAGAAAAATCAGTGTTCCGTCCTTAATCTTGGAGTTGTTTCCACACATTGCTGGGTTTTCACAGAATTAATTCCCAATTGAATTAAAGAAAATTACATTGAGCAACCAGTTTAGAATTACACACAATGAATATCAGTTGCACAAACTAATTTTTCTTTGATACAGAAGGAATGGGATTTCTCAAATCAACCACGTTTAGAATGGCAACAACTTAGGGTAGAATCATAACTGTTTCCTGTGGGAAGGCATCCGGACCAAGGAGACAGTGCCTTAAAATGAGGACTTTGGCATTTGGGAGAGAAAATGCATATTTTTCATTTGCATGACAGCAAAAATCTGAAATACTCTTCATTCAAAAGGTAATGCAGTATTTTAAACAACTAAGCATCAAGAAAAAAGATGTGTTCTTTGTGAAACATGGTATCAAGGGATTATAAGTCAAGCCACTGGTACACATTCGATCATCATCTAACAGAATAGACTGGTGGGGCTATATGGTCTACCCTGAATTTATTTCTTGTTTTATTACTACTCTACTCAAGGTACTTAAACAATTAATTTTAAAATCATGAATGTAAGATCCTCAATCTCCTTATCATGCAATATCATCTTACATACATCTGTTTTCAATAGGATTATATTTTAGTGATCTATTTGTGTTTATAACAGAGGGATAGCAGACTGATCATTCATTAAACAACCCACCCAACTGCCTATGACTTTAAATCAAAGTCTATCAATTTGGTAAAAAGTGATTTCAATTCCTACTTCACTCATACAAAAAGTAAAAGCAACATGGATGGCAATGGCTTAAGATGGCAGCGCACCACCATCTTCTCAGGACCGATAAAGGATGGCACCAGGAATGGGGACACTAGCACGTTTCACGTTACTCCTGTATCCCTTATGAACTTGCTAAAGATACTCAGCCAATAAATAAATAATAAACATGAAAGCAACATGCAACTTCAAGTTGTTTAGAAAATGGGTCAACAGTCAGCAAGAATGGTCATTCTAATCTCCACAATGTTTGAAATACTAATGCATACTGTTAAAAATGCTTACATTATCTAATCTAATTGGCAACTGATTCACATTTGAAAAGTTCATTTTTGCAAAAATCAAATTAAAATGCACCCTCTTCTTACTCCAATTGTTGTGACTAATTATGTGTATTTCTGAGTCGATAACTTCTCCAAGCAGACAGACCACTTTGATTAAGAAAACACCAACTAGTACACCAGTGGAAACTGCTCCTTCCAAAAGGAATATACAAAATAATTTAGACATGACCACTGCTTTGTTAGTCTCCCCAGGATCTGCAATAATTTTAAGATTAATTTCCATGTTAGGATAAAATGGAACTGCATGGAAGCAGGCCCATGGCAAAAGGACTATATTTTTTTAGCCACTTTATACGTAGAACTATAACATTTAACTTATTTCTTTATTTTTCCATTTTGTACCTAAGATAGCACCAGGAATGGGAACACTAGCACTTCTCAGGTTACTCCTCTATCCCTTAAGTAAACGTGATAGAATTAAAACTGAGTTTACTATTTGCTTGCATATGTTGACATATGTCAATCTTAAACAGATTTTTAGAAAGGAGTTTTATAAACACGCTACCAATACAATTCAGAATTTATCTAATAATGGGCAGCACAGTGGCTCTGTAGTTAGCACTGCTGCCTCACATTACCAGTGACCCAGGTTCAATTCCACCCGTGGGCGACTGTGTGTGGAGTTTGCACATACTCTCCATGTCTGAATGGGTTTCCATTCCCAGTCCAAAGATGTGCAGGTTAGGTGGCCTGGCCACATTGCACATCCTTGGACATCATGGGCAATTCAGACTAGGTGGATTAGCCATAGGAAAAGCAGGGATAGTGGTGTGAGTTGGGTGGGATGCTATTTGGAGAGTCAGGGTGGAGCTATTGGGCCGAACGGCCTGTATGACCCTGTAGGGATTCTGTAGATTCTGACTGTAATGTACAAACTGTTATTATCATGATCCATAATCTCTAAAAACTTACCTGTCCATAAATTGAAGTACAAAGTCTTCAAATTCTGCTGTGGCTGAGCAAAGTTCCCTCTCTACCTAAAACAGAAGAAAAACAATGTCATTTGAGGCAAAAACATTCAAAGTCAAAAGCTTTTATATGCACAGTTCAAGCAGAATCACGTCAGAACAAAGCAGCCCACTCGATTGGCACCCCATCCAACACTCGCACTCTGCACTGCTGATGTACGTTAGCAGCAGTGTACATCATCTACAAGATGCACTGTTCCAACTCACTCACGCTCCTTCAACAGCACCTTCCAAACCCATGACTTCTGCCACCTGGAAGGACAAGGGCAGGTGGATGAAAACAGCACAACCTGTATGTTCTGCTCCAAGCCATATGCTATACAGATTTGAACATACAACATTACAGCGCAGAACAGGCCCTTCGGCCCTCAATGTTGCGCCGACCTGTGAACTAATCCAAGCACCTCTCCCTACACTATCCCATCATGATCCATATGCTTATCCAAGGACTGTTTAAATGCCCCTAATGTGGCTGAGTTAACTACATCGGCAGGCAGGGCATTCCACGCCCTCACCATTCTCTGCGTAAAGAACCTGCCTCTGACATCTGTCTTAAATCTATCATCCCTCAATTTGTAGCTATGCCCCCTTGTACAAGTTGAAGTCATCATCCTCAGAAAAAGACTCTGTCGACCCAATCTAATCCTCTGATCACCTTATACGTCTCTATTAAATCCCCTCTTAGCCTCCTTTTCTCCAATGAGAACAGACACAAGTCCCTCAGCCGTTCTCCACTGCGCCTACACTCCAGACCAGGCAACATCCTGGTAAATCTCCTCTGCACCTTTTCCAATGCTTCCTGTAATGGGGCAACCACGGCTGCACGCAACATTCCAAATGAGGCCACACTAGCGTTTTGTACAGTTGCAGCATGACATCACAGCTCCGGAACTCAATCCCTCTACCAATAAAACCTAACACACCGTAAACCTTCTTAACAGCACTATCAACCTGGGTGGCAACTTTCAGGGATCTATGTACATGGACACAAGACCCCTCTGCACATCTACACTACCAGGAATCTTTTCATTGACCCGGTATTCTGCCTTCCTATTATTCCTCCTAAAGTGAATCACCTCACATTTATCAGTATTAAACTCGATTTGCCACCTTTCAGCCCAATTCTGCAGTTTATCCAAGTCTCCCTGCAACCTGCAATATTCTTCCACACTGTCCACCACTCCAGTGACTTTAGTGTCATCTGCAAACTTACTAACCCATCCACTTAGGTCTGCGTCCAAGTCACTTATAAAAATGACAAACAGCAGTGGTCCCAAAACAGATCCTTGAGGCACACAATAGTAACAGGACTCCAGACTGAATATTTTCCATCAACCACCATTTGTTGCCTTCTTACGGAAAGCCAGTTTCTAATTCAAACTGCTAAATCTCCCTCAATCCCGTGCCTCTCTATTTTCTCCAATAGCCTACCATGTGGAACCTCAAAGGCTTTAGTGAAGTCCATGTACACCACGTCAACTGCTTGGTCAACATATATTGCTGTTTCTTCATTAAGTCAAAATCCTGGAACTTCCTCCTAATAACACTGTAGTTGTGATTAAAACCTCTTGACAATGGCTGGTCAAGACAGATCACCACTACAATCAAGGATAAATGGGAATGGGTAATTGTGCTGGTCTAGCCAGTGAAACACATATCCCACAAACTAATAAAAATTCAAGATTTTTGTCTCCGTCAATCTCATTTTCCTTCCATTTTCTTTTTTGAAAGGGTTGAATTCTTTTGCCAGGTGACAATTTCATAGGGCCAAGGAAGAGTTATCCCAGTCAAAATTTAATTCTGTAGTGGGGAATTTTACATTGCATTGGGATCCCACGCATTGAGATATGCGTGGAAAGTTCTTTACACAGAGGGTGGTGGGTGCCTGGAACGCATTGCCAGCGGAGGTGGTAGACGCAGACACGTTAGCATCTTTTACGATATGTTTGGACAGGTACATGGATGGGCAGGGAGCAAATGGACACAGACCCTTAGAAAATAGATGACAGGTTAGACAGAGGATCTTGATCAGCGCAGGCTTGGAGGGCCGAAGGGCCTATTCCTGTGCTGTAATTTTCTTCGTTCTTTGTTTGTTGTCCTACTCAAGCCCAGAACATAACCACTGAGGTTGACCATGCCGCACACCAACTTAGTCAGCAGACAGTTAAATGACCCATACAGGGCCCACCATCCCCAGTCATATGGTCAGTGGCACACTGCTTCCAGCAAGATTGCTGTGACTGCATTCAGTCCCCAGTGAAGATCACTGCAATTAACAACCTGTCATGTCAACTCAGCCAGGGAGGCATGGTGGTTCAGTGGGTTGGCACTGCTGCCTCACAGCGCCAGGGACCGGTTTCGATTCTACCCTTGCGCGATTGTGCAAACTCCACACAGACATTCTCCCTGTGTCTGCATGGGTGTCCTCCAGCTGCTCCAGTTTCTTCCCACAGTCCAAGATGTGCAGGTTAGGTGGATTGGCCATACTAAAATTGCCCATAGGGTCTGGGGTGTGTAAACTAGGTGCATTAAACATGGGAAATGTTGAGTTACAGGGAAAGGGTAATCAAAGTGTGGACTTGTTGGGCCGAATGGCCTGTTTACACACTGTAGGAGTTCTATGATTCTATGAGCCAGACACCAAGGCATGTTGGGGTGCAGCAGAAACTTTTCAGGTTCAGGCTAAACAAAACGCAAACAAGCAGCCCATGGGTATCTGGGCTACCCAAAGCCATCCACATACAAAAATGTGTAGCAGGGCTCAGGGTATTGCATCTTTAGCAATGTGTAATATTGGGTGCAATCAATTCACACCCAGGGAAATGCAAACGTTCAGCCCTTGTATGAAAGGCAGAAGACTGCTTATCTGTAAGAGGTATTATATCCAAGCTACTGTCAAGCAAACAAAATGAGCTGCCAAGCAGAGCTGGCTTAGAGTAATCAGTGCCTCAACGTTGAGAATATTGATTTGGCAGAGGGTGCTGCTGTTGGACCTCCTTTCTTGACACCAGATTTAGAAAATTTTGAGAAATGACCTCTGGTAGAATTCTGAGTGTCTGCTCTAAGTTGCCCAAGTCTCCAAACCAAAGCCAGAGCGTTGGAATAATTATTACCTCATAAGCCATAACTTTGGTTTCAGGTTCGATAACCTAAAAACAAGATGGGCACCTGGTGAACCTACAGCACAGGACCTGGGGAAGCTAAATAGCAAATGCAGCATTCAACAGCAAGGAGAATGGTTCCACATCCAGTTATGAATTGCAGTGGTCAATTAAATCAGTAGTTGAATGAGACAGTTCCATAAATATTGCCATCTCCTAGGATGGGGGAGCGCAACAGCTTAGCTCAAAAATCATGGTCAAATGAAGCATTTCCAAACATATTCAGTCGGTAGTGCTTTGCAAATGATTCATCCAGGCATTCTCTTAAAATCCCCAAACTACAGATACCAGTCGCCAGTTCATTCAGTTCACTCCACATGATAAGTAGTAGATGAATGCACTTGAAAACAGCAAAGGCTGTGGACCCTGTCAACAGTAATACTAAAGTTGTAGAACAGAATACATGCTCCAGAACAGGTAAGTTGTTTCAATACATCTACAAGATAAACATCTACCTGGAATACGATTTCTAGGTGCTAGTCTCTACAAGTTTAAGAGCTTTTTTTGGAGGGGGGGGCATTTTGGCACACTGCCCAACTATGACCTGCCAGGAAAAAATACAATCCATTTGGTTACCTCGACATTTGCCTATTCCCCATCGTCAGCAAAGTGATGGAAAATGTCAACGACAATGCTGTCAAATGACACTTAATAAGCTGCTCACCAATGTTCAACTGGATCCTGATCAGCACCAGATGCCATTTCTGGCTTGGTCCAAACAATGACAGATGAGCTAAATTCAAGAGTTGTGGCATCAAGCAATCCTAGCAAAATGGATTTCAGTGGGAAGAAGAATTCTCCATTGGTTAGTCATATGTAAAGTTTTTATTGTGGACTGAAATCAGGAAAGGAATGTTCTAAATCCAAGGATTTTTGGATGAATTGCTGCACATCAAAATAAGTTTCAATCACTTGCTTTTCAAAGTGGTATTTGGCTTGCTGCTTCATTCAAATAGTAGGAAGACCATTTCAAACATCCTGTCACCACAGGATGTGTACAAAAGATTTGTTGAGCAATAGTTTGCTAGTTGGTTTGTGAGCCAGTTGTAGATGACAGAGGCCCTCAGGCTGACAACCATCTGACTGGTTCATGAGTAGCTCAACAACTTGTGGGTATGCAAGATACTAACAGCCTGCAGAAAGCCGCAAAGACAAATAGTGCATTTCTCTCCAGTAAAATATCAAAGCATGAAGAAAGCCAGTTAATTTATTTTCCCTCACCAGTCAATGCAGGCTGTGGCCTTTAACTAGTAACTAATAGATATTGTGGCTAACATTGCAAATACCTGTCCATCCTGGAAAGAAGGAAAAAGAACATGGTGAAGAGGGGCTGAAGAACCCTAAGTCCTGGCAACAAAATTTTCACAGCAAACCCTGCAGACTGCAGCCATTAAAGTGCTTGTCCTGTTTTATTTCTCCCTCTCCACCAATACTTTGAGACATAACCTGGTATAAGCATGAATGTACAAAAACAAAGTTGCTGGAAAAGCTCAACAGATTTGGCAGCATCTGTGAAGGATAAAAAACAGAGCTCATGTTTTTCCGGTGACCCTTTCTCAGGACTCTTTTGATCCAGCATCTGCACTTTTGGTTTTTAGAAGCATAAATGTAGTTGCAGAACCATCTACTTGGTGAAAGACGCCCCTTCATAGGCTCAAACCTGGCTGGTCTTCCATGTTGAGTGGAATGCTACAAGTACTGGGAAATCATATTTGACTGATGCTATTTACAGGGATTCAAGTAACTTTGGAGAAAAGGTTAGCAAAGTTTTGCAGGTAATAAGAGACTACTTAAAATTTATTTGTTTTGTGCAATATGGGCATTGCTGGCTATCCAGCATTTGTAGCCCGTCTCTAGCTGCCCATGAGGAAGTAGTGGTAAACTTTTGAACCACAATGCCATTAGGGTGAGAATGCCAGGATTTTGGCACAGCAACAGTGAATTTTTTTTTAAGTCAGGGTGTGAGTGGCTTGGAGGGAACTTGAAGGTGGTGGTGTTCCCATATATCTGATGCTCTTGTCTTTCCAGATCGAAATCGTTGTAGGTTTGGAAGGTGCTGTGAGAGGATTGTTGGCGAATTTCTGCAGTGCATCTTGTAGATAGCACACACTGCTGCTACTGAGCATCGACGGTGGAGGGAATGGATGTTTGTGATTGTAGTGCCAGTCAAGTGGGCTACTTTGACGTGGATGGTGTCAAGCTCCGATTGTTGTTAGGGCGACACTCATCCAGGCAAGTAGGGAGCATTCCAGCATTCTCCGTACGTACAGCTGTAAATGTCACAGTGGCAGAAACTGTTGCCTTTTGGTGTGTTTCGGACGAAGAGGATGCAGTTTTAAAATTAGATCATAGATTAGGTGTTATCAAGTGTTTGCGACTTGTTTTAAGAATAAGATTAGTTATAACAAATGGATGATTTTTAGATAAATTCTAGTGACAGTCTCTTTTATTCTGGGTAGAACAGAAGAGAAGTAATTAGCTATTTGGTGACTGATTCAGCACATTAATACAAATTGTGCAACCAGCGCAGTTGTAGGGCTTGATCATCAGTGCATTCCACTACTGGTTTTCCACATTGTCCAGGACTACATGCTGAGGGATGCAATAAAGCTCCTTCAAAGTCTTATCACAAGATGTGGATATTGCTGGCCAGGCCAGTGTTTATTGTCTGTCCCTAAATGTCCCTCACGAAGTAGTGGTGAGACCTATTTTTACTCATTCAGGTTATGCGGTCTTCACTGGCTAGGCCTAACTGTCTTACAGAAGGTGATTAGTTGCTTTCTTGAACAACTTCATTTCATTTGGTGTAGATACACTCACAATGCTATCAGTTCAAGATTTTGACCGAGCATGGAACAAATGCCAGAAAAGCGAAAAAGGTATGGGTCACTGTTGAAAAACTTTCTGCCACAGTACACCAAAGGGCTATAAACTGTAGAACTCCTCTTGCTGCAAGTCCAACAAGAAAATGTTAACATCAATAGTGCTGAAATTGTACCGAGGTTCTTCAGTGCGACACATGTTGAAGCAAGAAGTTTACTTCTGCTGCACTGCCATTTACAATTGGAAATGTTTTCCTCCAGCTGATATGGAATGTATACTGGAAACATTCAAGTTATTACAGTCTATGACCTCACTAATTTTCCTGCTGCTGTATATATCTCAGAGGTCCATGTACGGCAGCAACTACTAGAAATGCAAGTCAATACATCTACGTGCTGAATACAATGTGTTTTTGGGAAAACCAAAATTACAGCACACAAGTCAGAAGTAGTAAAAATAATTTTCCCTTTCCCGTACAAGTAGAGTTCCAACAAAAGATTCACCAAGATCCATAACAAGGCAATTTGCTTCTGAAGAAGGGTAACTAGACCTGAAACAGTGACTTTGTTTTCTGTTCCGGAGATGTTGATGTTTTCCAGCAACATTTGTTTCTAAACACAATCTGCTTGATTAGCACCCCACTAACCATCTTAAACATTCATTCTCGCCACCACTGGTAGCAGCAACATTCAACTCGGACAAGATGTACAGCAGCAACTTGCCTAGTCTCTTTTCAGAAAACATTTCAAAACTACAGTCCCAAATAGCTAGAAGGACAAGATAGCAGTTGGATGGCAAGAGACAAACAACACATGAATGGGCAACAGTAGCTATTTCTTCCAAATATCAGTGCAAACAGGATGGTCGTGTTACGTGCTGCAACGTGGTGCAGCACAGTGACTCAGTGTTTAGCACTGCAGCCCCAAAGCACCAGGGACCCAGGTTTGATCCCAACCTCTGGTGACTGTCTGTGTGGAGTTTGCACATTCTCCCCGTGTCTGTGTGGGTTTCCTCCCACAGTCCAAAGATGTGTAGGCTCGGTGGATTGGCCGTGCTAAATTGCCTGTAGTGTTCAGGGGTGTGTGGGTTATAGGGAGAAATGGGTCTGGGTGGAATGGTCCACGGGGGGGTGTGGACTTGTTGGGCCAAAGGGCCTGTTTCCACACTGTAGGGAATCTAATCTAAACATTCTATAAAACTGTACAAAGCTTAAGTGTTACATTTTCAGTCATTTCACCAGCCTTCCTCAAATGTTAACATATTTGTAAGGAAATTAACATTGAGACTTTTAAATGAAATTACCTCTGAAAGATCATTTCTCTCTTGCAAAACTGATGAACAGTCCACCAAAGGCACCAGAGTAGAAAACGTAGCTATAAACTGGAATGTGATCTACATTGAAATGGAAACAAAATATTTAAATACACAAGTTTACCAACAATTAATTTAACCCAGAACTATCCCTTTATCAATACATTTACATCACATTATTTTTCAGGACAACAGTAAGACATCGAGGTATTTGCAGTGTCCACAATCCGCAGTCCTAGAGTTTGTGGGGTATTATTTTTCTAGCAATTTAGAAAACACAGTTGGGCAAATATAATATGCACTAGAACCTACATATAAGATAACAATCTTCCTCAACTATATTGGGACATGTACCTCAACACTTACTTCACTTCTAAATCGAGAGTTTAATCAAACCCAAAACAGTTTACAGCTTACTTTCATAAATTTGTTAACAACTTATATTTATGCAGCATACTGAACATAAAACATCAAGAATTGTCATAAAGGCATTATGAAACAAAATACGGCACCGAGTCATACAGGATGATATTAGGGTAGACAACAAAAGGCATTCACAAAGAGGCAGATTTTACAGAGTGTCTTAAAAGTAGAGAGGTGGTGAGGTTTAAGGTGGTTTGGGCAACTGAAGGTACATCAAAAGTGAAAGCATTAAATCCGGGATTCTCCTCGGAACAGAATTAGAGCAGCAGAGTTGTCTTGGGCGTTTTATAGCTGGAGCAGATAACAAGAGATAAAGGAGGGATAGGCTATGGAAGGATCTGAAAACATGGACAAGAATTTTAAAATACAGGCGTTGTTCAACTGGGAGCCAGTGTTAAGTCTACAAGAACAGGTGTGATGAATGAATGACATATCATTGACAAAAAAGCAATTGAGAATATTTGATTTAATTCCTCAAATGTCTAATCACATGTCTAAGAATATACTAATTTACCATGCACTTGCTGAAATCATTTGGGTCCACTCCGGGTAGGGCTCTCATTAATAGAGGTAGCATGTGCGTTGGGCCTTCAGGGAACCACTTTCCTCCAGAAACCAGACTGCGAGCAACTCCTATTACGCAGCTTAGGGTTGCTGTGAGTTGGTGGGGTTCTGTTAAAGTTTGCAATGCAGGGTATGTTCTAAGATTAAACCAAAAACAGTGAGGTTATATTCAAAAGATGGCCCTCAAAAGAAATGTTAAACAAAAAGAATATACAATATACAAAAGAAATTACGGAATTCATCTATCACAAGAAGAAATTGAATCATTCCAATTTATATTTTCTGCCTCGTTTTTCATTAATCTTTAGGAGTCACCCATTTTTCAGGAAAATGAGGGTGCCCAATGCCCTGTAGGCCTCCATCAAATGATCTGCAAGTAGCTAATGTTATTGTCTAAAGGCAGTGTTTAAAGTGTCCATCTCATTTTAGGTATTTTCCTCTAACAGTGGCAGTCATTTCCAAGACAAAAAGGACCTCATACTTTCTGTGCAAAGAATGTCAAATGATGCAATAAACACCCTCCCAATCTTAGTGATAATCTTTCTTTTCTTGGTGTATCACACTGTACACCTTTCCACTGTTTTTGGAATGCATCCCAGAGAACTAAATGGCAAAACAAGGCCCGAAACAAATTGCTAGGTGCTTTTTTCAATGTGTGAACATACAGTAACAATTAGGACCAGATCCTCTCTTTAGTTAAACACTGTAATTTACACATATCCACTTAGAGGGCTGTTGTGGTTCAGGGCCAGTATTTTGTTACCTCTGAATTAGGAGGCTTGCGTTCAAGTTCCAACTGCAAAGGTGTCTAATAACATCTCTGAACAAGTTGGTTAGAAAGTATCTACAAATACGCTCTTGCATTTTGACTTGTACTTTATAGAAATTTCTCCTGCAGCTTTTTACTTTTAGAAATCTTGACCACCAGTTAAAGTTGGTCAATTTTTACCACCGTGTTCACAAATAGGCCGAACAAACGCAAGAACATTTGGAATTAATGTCCTTGTAATAAAACAGCTATGAACAGGTCATTATGGAGAAAAGTCAATCTCAAAAAAGCTCAATGTTTCAGTGATAATGGGAACTGCAGATGCTGGAGAATCCAAGATAACAAAGTGTGGAGCTGGATGAACACAGCAGGCCAAGCAGCACTTTTGGAGCCCAAAAGGCTGACGTTTCGGCCTAGACCCTTCATCACAAAAGCTTTTCTGATGAAGGGTGTAGGCCCTAAACGTCAGCTTGTGCGCTCCTACGGTGCTGCTTGGCCTGCTGTGTTCATCCACCTCCACATTCTTATCTCACTGCTCAATGTTTTCAGTCTTTGGAGGGGAATAAAATCCATATTTAGACTATAAATATTTTCAAACCTATTTCAGTGCACTTTCAACAATTAATTTCACATCATTGAATCATAGAATGCTTACAGCACTAAAAGAAGAAGATAACCTACATATGAACAAAAGGGGGAGAAAATAAAGTTTGAGGGTAAACTTGCTTTCCATCTTGGTGTTACTTGCAAGACTTTCTTCAAATATATGAAAAGAGAGAGAGAGAAACTGATGTGAAAACAGGCCCCAAGAGGAAGCAGCTGAGAAAAATAATATTTGGGAACCAGGAAATGGCAGGGAAGTTGACGAAACACTTCAGTCCTCACACTAAAAGACAATAATAACATCCCAAGGAATACTACATAACCAAGAGACAAAAGCAGGACAGGAAATAAATACAATAGTTATCACAAGAGAAAAAAGAACTAGGGAAGCTAATGGGCTCAATACCGATAAGTCTCCTGGACCCAGCAGGACGCATCATAGGATATTAAAAGTACAACTACACAGATAGAAGCAGCACTGATATTAATCTTCAAGAATCCTTAGATTCTGGAAAAGTCCCACAGAATTGCGAAACTGCCATTGTAATTCCATTATTTATAAGGGGAAAGAAACCAAAAGCATGTGTCAATCAGCTTAACATCTGTTATTGGGTAAATGAGAGTCTATTAGAAAGGGCATAACAGCAGACATTTAAAACTTTAAAAACTGGTTTTAAAAATAACGTGATCAAGCAAAGGCAGCATAGCTTTGTAAAGGGTAAACCTAATTTAAGACTTACTTTTCAAGTACAGGTGGGATGACCAGCTCTGGGCGCAACAAAGCCAAATTTTGAAGGGCCTGAGCAGCCTCCAGACTTCCCGTCTTACTGAACATAGCAAGCAGCACAGGTTGTTTGATGCTTTCCACGAAGTTAGTAATGTCCTGCTCTGTCAGTTTGTAACTGTCTGGTATAATATTTAGCCAACTTTCTTTTTTGTACCGTTCTCTGTGCAATCTTCTCACAACGCTAGCAGGCAAGCGTTGTAATAATTTCATCAGTTTCATCTGTTCAAAAATAAATCAATTCTTGATCTATTAATTGAGGGGAACGAAAAAGGAATTTAAGCAGATCATGACGAATTATGATAAAATACTTTTAAATAAGTGATATATACACTAGCTAAACAAATACAAAAGAAAAACTTACCCCCTCTTATGATTTTCTACTTCAAGGACCCTAATTCCCCTCTCCTGTGCCCTCAATCACATCTCCTGCACTTCCCACACTTCTACCATCAAACCCCCTCCCCACAACAAGGACGCAGTCCCCCTGGTCCTCATATACCACCCCACCAATTTCCAATCCAATGCATCATCCTCCGCCATTTTCACCATCTGCAATTGGAAGCCCACCAAAGAGATACTTCCTTCACCACCACTACCTGCTTTCTGTAGGGTCCACTCCACACTCACCAACAACCTTTCCACCAGACCTGGCACCTTTCCCTGCAACTGCAGGAAGTGTTACGGTTGCCCTTACACCTCCCCTCTCATCTCCGTTCAAGGCCACAACCATTCTAAATCCAACAGTGATTCACCTGTATGTCTTCTAATCTGGCCTTCTGCATCTGTTGCTCCCAATGTGGTCTCCTCTACATCGGACAGGCCAAGCGTAGACTGTGTGACAGATGCAGAGCATCTGCGCTCTGCATGCTCGAATCAATATCACCTTCCAGCTACTAGCCATTTTAACTTCCCCTCCAACTCCCTTGGTAACATGTCCATCTTGTACCTACTCCACTGTCACAATGAGGTGAGGCCACACTTAAATTAGAGGAATACCATGGTAGATTCTGCCTCGGGAGCTTATAGCCCAATGGCCACAACATAGAATTTACCAGCTTCAAAATCTCCCCACACCCAGTCTTATCCCACATCCAGCCTTATCCCACATCCAGCCCTCTTGCTCATCTCCACCTCCATGACCCAACACAACCTGTCCATCTTCCTTCTCACCCATCTGCCCCATCCTTCTCATTGGTCAATCTCTATAACCCCCTACCTGCATCCACCAAACAATATCCCATCTACTTTCCCACAACCTCAACCGCCTCCCTCGATTTATTTCTGAGCTCCCTTCCCCCTTCCCAATCTTGAAGAAGGATCCCGATCTGAAACATTGACCTTCCTGCTCCACATTTTATGGACAAATACAACTCTTGATAAGTTACCTCAGAATACAATGCGGCCTTGATTAGATGGGCAAATGGGCTGATGAGTGGCAGGTGGAGTTTAATTTAGACAAATATGAGGTGCTGTATTTTGGTACAGCAAATCAGAGCAAGACTTATACACTTAATGACAATGTTCTGTGAAGTGTTGCCAAACAAAGATGTTGGAGTGCAGGTTCATTGTTCCTTGAAAGTTGTGTCGCAAGTAGTCGGGGTAGTGAGAAGTTATTTGGTATGCTTGCCTTTTATTGGTCAGTGCATAGAGTGTAGGAGTTGAGAAGTCATTGTGGCTGTACAGGACACCAGTTAGGCGACTTTTGGAATACTACATTCAAGTCTGGTCTCCCCACTATAAGAAAGGCATTGTGAAATTTGTAAGGGTTCAGAACAGATTTACAATGATGTTCCAGGGTTGGCTGTCTTAAGCTACAGGGAGAGTGTAAATTCGCTGGAGTTATTTTCCATAGCATCAGAGGCTATGGGGTGACCTTCTAGAAGTTTACAGAATCACAAGGGGCATTAGGGCGAATAGTCAGTGTTTTCCCCAGGGTACGGAAGTCCAAACTAGACGGCATAGAATTAAGGTCCATGGGGAAAGATGCAAAAAGGACCTAAGGGGTAACTTCTTCCATGCACAGGGTGGCGTGTGTATGGAATGAGCTGCCAGAGGAGGTGGAGGAGGCTGGTACAATTACATTTAAAAGGCATCTGGATGGGTACCTGAAGAGGAAGGGTTTACAGGGATGTGGGCCAAATGCTAGCATATATGAGACTAGATTAATTTAGGGTATCTGGTCAGTGCAGAGAAGTTGCACTGAAGAGTCCATTTCTCTGCTGTACAGCTCTATTACGCTATGGCCCCAACTTAATTGCAAGACAACTGGGAATATAAATATATTAAGTATGAAAGTGATATAAAGGAGAAGAGAGGAGAGTAAAATATAAGCGACAGCTCCACACTTGCACCAATACAAGCATCACAAATGATTACCTCTGTATTTAAAATGTAATTTCATTATCCTGGTATAAAAGCTAAATAACTGACAAATTTATTACATATAATTTTCTGCTTGGAATTTAACTTAACAAAAAAGCATGTAGAACAGCATGTCAAATATGTGGAAGAGAAGAAAAGTTCAGTCTTCAAGAATGTTAATACAGCAGTAGTAGCGAAATACAGGTGCCCTAAAAGCATCTAAATGTCAGTTTTCAAACTGTATTATGGAAAACGCATTATCAGTTAGGCATTAAAAAAGTGTATAGAACAAAATTTAAGTAACAAATTAAAAATAAACAATCAACTTGAGAAACGATATAAAATTTCCATACGTAATCTCCAAGATCCCAACTACATACATTGGAATCGAGAGAGAGTACGGAAAAAAGAAACAAAACAATATAAGCAGCTAATTGGAAGAAAATAAGCCTTCTGCAATAATAGTCTTTTCGTTTTGAAAATGCTAATTTTCACATTTGATTAATTGTGTCACAATTTTACAACAGGTAGAGAAGTTTAGCATTAAGTGATGAACAAAAACTGCACTATTTATCTAGAGAAGGGAGAAAACTAGGAGTATGACAAACTCCTGCTTAGGTAAAGAATGTTCATCTCTATTTAAAGTAATAAAACATAAGAAATAACATCAAGTTACTGTGAAAAATATTAGACAAACTCTCTGCTATACTCCAGATACTCCTGAAATCTGTACCATTCCTATACAGGATATCCAGTTATGGTGCACTGACATGTAGGCTACGAAAATCTGCAAAACCTACTGCACGAAAAGAACCGATTAGGTATAGTCAGCAGGGTTTTGTACGAGGGAAACACTGTCTCACAAACTTGATTGAGTTTTTTGAGGAAGTGGATTTCAGTAAAGCCTTTGACAAGTTTCTACTCGGTAGACAGATAAGTCAAGTTAGATCTCTTGGGATTCAGAATGAACTTGCCAGCTGGACACAAAATTGACTTGTTGGTAGAGGCCAAAGGACAAATCCTCCAAAGACATCCTTCAACACTTCCACCTGCCATCCGAGCCCACCACCAATAACGTTTGTCCCTTCCCACCCTAATGTGCCTTCCGGAAGGACCACGCTCTCAGTGACTCCCTTGTCCGCTCCTCACTCCCCTCCAGCCCCACCATACCTGGCACTTCTCCCTGCAACCGATGCAAGTGCTACACCTGCCCTTATACCTCCCCCGTCACCCCCATCCCAGGCCTCAAGACGACTTTCCATACCAAGATGTTCACCTGCACATCTGCCAGTGTCGTATACTGCATCCGCTGTTCCCATTGTGGACTCCTCTACATCAGGGAAACCAAGCGGAGGCTTGAGGATCGCTTTGCAGAACACCTACACTCAGTTCGCACTAAACAACTACGCCTCCCAGTCGCAAACCATTTCAACTCACCCTTCAATTCCGCAGACGTGTCCATCTTGGGCCTCCTGCAGTGCCACAACGATGCTACCCGAAGGTTGCAGCAACAGCAACTCATTCAGCTTGGGAACCCTGCAGCCCAATGGTATCAATGTGGACTTCACAAGTTTCAAAATCTTCCCTCCCCCACCACATCCCAAAACCAGCCTAGCTGGTCCCCATCTCCCTAACCTGCCCTTCCTCCCACCTATCCCCTCCTCCCACCTCAAGCCCACCCCACTCCCATCTCCTACCTACTAACCTCATCTTGCCCCCTTGACCTGTCCATCCTTGCTGGACTGACCTATCTCCTCCTTACCTCCCCACCTACACTCAACTTTACTGGCTCCATCCCCGCTCTTTGACCTGTGTTTCCTCTCCAGCTATCTTCTCCTCTATCCATCTTCTCTCCACCTCCCCCTCTCTCCCTATTTATTTCAGAACCACCTTCCCCTCCCCCATTTCTGAAGGAGGGTCTAGGCACGAAACATCAGCCTTCCTGGTCCTCTGATGCTTCTTGGCCTGCTGTGCTCATCCAGCTCTACACTTTGTTATCTGCAATGAAGAAGGGTTGTTTTTCAGACTGGAGCTTATGCCCAACAGGCGTTCCACAGGCATTATTAGCAGGTCCACTTTTGTTTGTCACCTATAGAAATGACTTGGGTGATAAAATAGGAGGCATGGTTAGTAGATTTGAAGGTGACACCAAAATTGATAGAATAGTGAACAGTGAAGAAGGTGATCTAAGATGACAGAGATCTTGATGTCAATGCGCTGAGGGGTAGCAGATGGAGGTTACCGTGGATAAATGAGAGATGTTATATTTTGGTAAAACAATCAAAGACATTATATAATTAATGTCAGGGCCCTCGATAGTGTTCTAGAACAGAGGGGCCTAGCGGTTCAGATGTATCATTCTTTAAAATTTTCATCACTGGTAGACAGGGCGCTTACGAAAGTGTTTAGCACTCTTGCCTTCATTGCTCAGGCATTTGTGTATGGGAATTGGGACATGACATTGCAGTTGTATAGGACACAGGTGAGGCTTCTTCTGGGGTAATGTGTGCAGTTCTGGTTGCCCTGTTATAGGAAGGATATTATTAAACTAGGGTTCAGGAAAGATTTACCATGATGTTACCAAGAATGGAAGGTTGGACAGGCTAGGGCTTTTTGCAGTGGAGTGGAAGAGATTGACAGTTTACCATATCAAGACCTATATAATCATGAAGGGCACAGATAAGGTGAATGGCAAAGGTCTTTTTGGTTAGGGTGGAGAGTTCAAAACTGGAGGATTCTTTCTTAAAAAAGAGAGAGTGGTTTCCATGTGGAATGAAATGCCAGAGGAAGTGGTGGTTGCAGGTACAGTTACAATGTTTACAGATAAGTATATGAATAGGAAAAGTTTGGAGGGTATGGCCCAGACACAGGCAAGTGAGGCTAGTTTAGTTTGGCAACATGGTCAGCACGGACTTGAACCAAAGGGTCCGTTTCCATGCTGTACGACTAGGCCTCAATTATTTCTTGGCAACAGGCTGCTTACTTGTTATGCATACCGTTGAATTTAGTTTCTGAACAAAATGTGGTGCAGTGGTAATGTTCCTACCTCTGGTTCAGAAGGCCCAAATTCAAGACAACCTACTCCAGAGTTGTATCATAGCAAGTCTGAACAAGTTGCTTACAACAGAAATCTGCCTCTTCTACAAGATACAGGTACTTAAAAATACAAAAATGTTCACTCAATACAGAAACAACTTGGACTGTGGCATATAACAAGCAGACTAGATTGGCCAACCATAATATAGAACAGCTGTATTCAGTTCCATTGCAGTCAATAGAATTAAATATCTGGCGCTGCATACAACATGGCCAACTAAGTATTACTTGTTTCGCAACACTGCCGGATAAAAGTTTTTCTACCCCACAGTGTCATTATTTCTGCTACTCTCTGAATTAAGTATTGAGTTACGATTAGGCAACCTATCTCAATGATGTTTCAAACTACTGACAGAAAATTGTACAAAAGTCCGATTAACTATGGGAGACTTGGTCAGGGTTCAGTTTTTGGACATACTACAGCAGGTCCATTGAGGCATGCATCAAGTATAGTTTGAATATTTAATATATACCAGTGGTATAGGTAGCCAAGAACATCCACTGAAATAAGTGAACAACTGAACCGATACCATTCTGTTTCTCACGGTTGCATTATCAGTCATAACAAGAATTAGAAGTACCTACCAACCATCTCCCATTATTAGAAGGATGATAGAATGATGCAATGCTGTTAAAAAATCCACTTAAATGCTTCTGTGCTAATTTACTGGGACCACCCTATCAAATTAAAAGATTTGGAAATTGTTATTCAAGTTGCATTTCGAAGTGAAATCTAATTACATAACAGGTTTTACGCTCAAATTCAAATTGGAAGTCATTTTCAGACAAAAACATTTTGCACAATATTAGAACAGTACTTCCTCCAGTCTTCAAATGTGCCTTAAGTCTAATGAGCAAATTTACAATTGAAAATCATCTACAATTTTAACCATATAACAGATGGCAAGAGTGTTAAGATAGTTACACATCAATGGAAATTGAGATTCCCAATTAATTTTCACTATGTGGAATTCACGAAACAAAAATCAATGGAGAATTGTTGCTGGAAAAGTGAGTAAAATGGAGCAGAACAGTTTAACAGAGATAGCTCTGAATAATTAACACATCCTTCGCTACATTCACAAACAAAATTCGACATAAATGGTACTACCACAACAAATCTGATTGGACAAGTATAATGAGAAATTGAATAAAATTGGTATACAAGATGCTGCTTCACCACAAAAGTAATTCAAACAAAATACTTAAAACGTAAAGAATTTGCTATGAATTGCAATAAACCCATAATCAAATACTGACCAGCATCGAAGTGATCCAAACCACCACATGGCCAATTTCATAAGCACTTGACAAATATTTGGAAATTAAAATTTGGCTGCTCCCTACTGGCAGATTTAAGCTTCTCAAAAATCTGGTAAAAATCTGGAATATATAAAGTAATCACTGAACAATTATATATTCAACACAACTTGGTTAATTTATTTGAAAGACAATTATAAACACACAAATGGAATTCAAATTATAACAGCATCTTTTCATCTAATAGATATTCACTGAAAATAAACTAAAATAAATAAACGAACACCATTGATTAAATAAGTTTTGACAATTACAATATTCAATCATTCATACTATCAAGGTACAAAAAAATCTAGTTAATATTACTGAAAGTAGCAAAGCAATTTACCTTTGGAATGTATTCATCCCAATCTATGTACCCAATGTTATCCATAGCCAAACGTGCAAACAGGTTTACCAGATTCTATCAGCAGAAAACAAATCAAGTTCCAATGCATTAATTTATGACAAGTAAATAGTAATTCAGAAAATCTTCCTTAAAATAGTTGAAATTTGCTACATTATCAGAAAGCACGTGATGACAACTATTTTCAAAAATTCATTCAGGGGATGGAGTATTTGCTGGCTGGGCCAGCATTTATTGCCCATCTACAACTTCCTTCAACAAGGTAAAAGCAAGCTGCTTCTTAGAGCCATTGCAGTCCATTTGGCATGCACGTAGTCTCACAGTGCAGTGTCAGATCAACATTTCACTGTTAGACATGCCTGATGCCACTCATGGCGTGTCCTCTTGCACTCTTCAGTGAACCACGGGCCACACCCAATCCTGAAGAACAGTCACTGGATCTGAAACATTAGCTCTGCTTTCTCTCCACAGAAGCTGCCAGACCTGCTGTTTTTGAGCCCCTGGCTTAATGGCAATTGTAGAACTGGGATTAGGCAATGAGGTTACAGATTGTGTGTGGAATACAATTTCACGGCAACTCCTAGCCCATTGTCTCATGGCTATCCAAACGAGTTTGCTTCGTGTTCAAAGTCTATCCCATTTAGCATGATGGTAGCGCCACATAACAATGGAGGGTATTAACAATGGAGTGTATTCACAATGGAGGCTATTCATACAGGTGGTACTGATACTGTTATAGACAGATGCATCTGCAGTTGGTAGATTGGGGAGGATGAGGTCAACTATATTTTTCCCTTGGAAGTTCTTTCAGCAATTGCCACAGAACAAATGTAGCAACTTTACATTTAGGACTATCGTGGTCGGTTGTGGTGCTGCTCGGTCATTCTTGATCATGGACACTAAAGGGCCCACCCAGAGCATATTTTACACTCTTGTCACCCTCAGTACTTCCTCCAAGTGGTGTTCAACATGGAGCTGTACTGAATCAGCATCTGAGGTTGGGACAGCTGCTGGTGGCAACAGAGGTTTTCTTGCACACGTTTGATCTGATGACACCACACTTCATGAAGCCCGAAATCAGCTGAGGATTCCAAGGGTAATTCCCTCTTAATATGGTACCACATTGCCACCATCTCTCCTGGTTCTGTCCTCCCAACGTGCATTTTAGACAGCAGTGTCTGGGAAATTGTTTGCAAATTATGGCTCGGTATGATGACGTCAGGCTGTTACTTGACTGTCAGAGACAGCTCTCCCAATTGTAACATTAGTCATTAAATGTTTGTAAAGAGGACTTTGCAGAGTCAACACAGTTGAATGTGCAATTCTCATTTCCAGTGCCTATGTCAATGTTAGGTGGTATTTCTGGTTTCATTTTTTTTTTAAATGGGATAATTTAGCAGTTTGATACAGGCAAGTAGCTTACTAGGCCATTTCAGAGGGCAATTAAGAGTATACCACATTCCTGTGGGTCTGGAGTCACAGGGGCCAGGCCATATAAGGACAATGGTTTCATGCATATAAATTAAAAAACATATCCAGATCTTTAAAATTAAAATTCCACATCTGCATTAGTGAATTTGAACACAGGTAAACAGTGTCTCTGGATTACCAATCCAGCCTTAACATCACCAGCCATCACCTTGCCAGTATATCACAAATCATATTTGCGCACTATTAGATAATATAAGCAAATAAAAAAAAATTCAACTCAAAATAACTACAGATTTTTAGAACTATCAATGCTTTCATCAATTTATCGGACGATGCCAAAAACATTGACTGCCTCTAACGAGATTCTCCACAAAATGGTTTCATGATCTTAAATTCTTCTGTAACAATTCAAGCCTTTCATTTGCAAAGGTCCAAACAAAAAGATGCTGGTGATTTTGCATACTTTTGTGTTGCAACACTGGAGGTTTTTCGCGTGTGTGTGTGTGTGTGTGTGTGTGTGTGTGTGTGTGTGTGTGTGTGTGTGTGTGTGTGTGTGTGTGTGTGTGTGTGTGTGCGCGCGCGCGCGCCATGGAGCGATTCGAACAATTGAGGATTTTACCGTTTGAACCCTTGGTTAAGCCAGGAATAAGCCAATAGAATCCATTTACATCGTGGTGCTAGGGCAGGATACAAAGTTTTACACAAACAGGCACCATCCAGAAAAGATCTGGCATAGTCAAGGTCTAGAAGTGACTTTTCTTATTAGCTTGTGGGATTAGGCAGAGGTGGATGGAGGTGAAAGAAAGCAGTCTGTGATGCAAGGGTGCAAGATTAACAATAAAAAAAACTGGAAATATTCAACCTCAGCAGAGAAAGAAGCAGAGTTAACATTTTTTGGATAATGATTATTTTTAACTATTTCTCCGAAATTTAGGCTTGTGTATAGTCAGCTAATCATCAACAGTAGACATGTTCAAAGAATTCTCATTATTAGTCAGGTGAACATAGCTCAGTTGGGAACTTCCCACCCCAGTCCAAATAAAGCATTAAAGCTCCACTTCAGAAGCACAAAAAATAACGCCAAGATTACAGCCCAATACTGAGGGAAGGCTCAGTTGCCCGAGGTATGATCTTTTAAGCAAGATACTAAACTGAAGCCCATCTCCTTCCTGAGCTGGATAACCAAGATCCAATGGCTTAATTCTGCAAGAGAGGGGGATGTTTATTCCCAGTGTCCTGGTCAAAGCCTGTTCCTCAAATCAACATCACTGACGTAGTTTCTGGTCAGTGTCACATTTCTGTGTTAAAGTTAGCTTTGTGGAAACTGCAATATGTTACAAAACAGACTGTAGAATTAAAGTCCTTCATTGACTGTACAGGACTATGCAGTTGTGAAAGGAATATAAACAAGGCTTCATTTGAAAAAAAGTTCATGGAATGATTGGCTTACCCCTTCCCACTGAGGGAGATTTTGAACAGTGATGTAAAGGTGTATGAATTCATCAAACCACAGCCTGCATGAAATAAACAAATTCAAAGTACATTAATGAAAACAGATCAGCAATTGTAACATCAATAAACTAAATCACAGCATTTTTTGAGTAATTACATGCAGTCTCCTACTTATTTGCACTCAATGAGTTAATCTCCTGAATTTAATCACATGGGATATAAAGAGCAAGCGCAGTCATCAAGTGACAAGAGGTCTGAGGGCAAGAAATACTTTAAAGACAACTGAAGTAACTAAGCACATATTTTAAAGCTATATTCTGTACTTCCATAGTAAGCTGTTTTCATTTTCATAATGCAAACTGTTTAAATAAAACTGGAAAAATGCAAGTTCACACTTCTGTAGTGAAACATGACTGTGGCTCCACCAAGAGGATGCCAGCTCCAGAATGTTAAGTAAACAGTTTTTATTGCAAACAGCAGAAATAGCTGACAAATGTGCAGTAAATGAATTTTTAAATCTATTAAATCAATTTTCCATTGAGTTGCTAGCAAATTGAAGGATGTGAAGATATACCCTTGAATGATTACTTTTCTCATTCCGTCTCCCTTTCTATGTTTCTCTCTGCTTCAAGCATCAACTCCTTTGCAGGATTTTGCTTTGTAGCACTGAGTCTCATCAGTCCTAGATCACTTGAAATTAATCTTTGTTACTTCATTCTAGGCTCTACTACTGGAAATATTTTGTTTCTATCATCAAGTTTCATCCCAAAATAATGTTACATACTTTCCATCAAATCATTTCACATTAGGGCAGATGACAATGATTCTATTAATCTCTAGGGTCTGAAACCATGGAAGATGCTGTTTTTAACAGTTGTCAATTATCTCAGATATTATGTACATTCTCCCAAAGTTACTGTAAATTTGTGTACAGTCAACTTATGAAGCCTCGAAAACCCTACCAAAATGGAGGCTGACTTACACTTAGAATATAGCAGTGAATCACCAGATGATTGTGGATGGTTACGATTGTTCAGATTTGCCATGCAGGGCTTGCTCTCTATAGGTGCATTTTAAACTGTCGCGCATCTTTGCAACATAGCCCACTTCAACTATTTGATCTCTTACACCTACTTATCATGTACCTGGAAGTATAACATGTGACCACAAATGCAAGTACAGCACACACATACGTGTGTGAGAGAGGTGTGTGTTGGGAAAATCGACTTATACAGCAGGATAAGCTGCTTGTGGCTGAAAAAAAACTAGGATTATTTACATGCCATTCTCCACAACACATTTACCACCCTCCCCTCCCCCCAACATTCAGTTAAGTGCTCAGTTGAAATTGCACCTGCATTCTCGAAAAAAGTGACACTTCAAGGTGAAATGGAGGTTCCCAAAAGAATTAAAGTTAAAACTGGAGTTAAGTTTCTTTGGACATTGCTTGCCCAGAATAACCAAAGTACAATTTGAAGCACTGTGCTAAACAGATGTAGTACTGTGGATTCAAAGGCGAAACAACTTCCTAAATATAATAGAAAAGAAATACTGCACAGTTTAGGGACTTCCATAAACTCTCAACAGAAAAATCATACAAGTTGAATTGCTGTCTATTCAAATAAAACAAAATTTCAATAACAAACATAATTTACAGTATTTGCAGTTAATGTTAAAATTAATCGGCAGTTTTAAATGGACCCCATCTGGTGGCAGATGTTGATCATGCAGGTAGCACTGAAGTTTCAAAACAACCTACACCAATCAACTTTTGCCACTAGATGGAGCCCAGTACTTCAATGAGAGATCTTTGTCCTAATAAATCCATTGATCTTAAACCATTATGAGATGGGGGCTGACAGGGTTTAGAACACTACAGCAAAGGAAATGTTAGACTTGCTGTTCTGTGGCCTGCAAGTTGTGTCAAATTGGGTTCAAGTAAAAAGTGCAAATATTAAATTTATTAATGTAGCGTTAAAGCAAAAACTATGTTGGGTGGCAATGCTAAGCAGGGGTCATAGTGGACATGGTATTTCACATCTCACTTTTTCACACATTCCAAGTCATTATAGATTCTCATTACATTCAGTTATTGACAGGGGAGATTATAGCATTGGCTGCAAAAATGGATACCAGTCCTACTTAGACGTACATCAAAATTACTGTATTGCCAACCAGAGATTCCAGAATAAAACTCTGTTGGAAACTACTGGTCACAGAGTAATACAGCATGGAAACAATCCAAATCATCTGCACCAACTAATCATCCCAAGCAGACCTAGTCCCATTTGCCAGCATTTAGCCGATAGCCCTCGAAACCCAGCCAATACATGACCTTCCAGATGCCATAAGTGTTGTAATTATACCGGCCATCACCACTTCCTCTGGCAACTCATTTCATACACACACCATCCTCTGTGTGAAAAAGTTACCCCTCAGGTTCTGTTTAAATCTTTTCACTCTCACCTTAAGCCTATAACCTCTAGTTTTGGAATCACCCATCCTAGTAAAAAGACCTTAGCTATTCACCCCATCCATGGCCTTCATGATTTTATAAAGGTCTACAGTCACCCCTCAGTCTTTGGCACTCCAGGGGAAATAGCCCTAGCCTATTTAGCCTACCCCTAGAGCTCAAATCCTTCAGTCCCAACATCCTTGTGAATCTTTTCTGTACTTTCTCAAGTTTGACAACATCCTTCCTACAGAGTAAGCAGAATTGTACATTGTATTCTAGAAGTGGCCTCACCATCACGTATAGCCAAAACATAACATCCCAACTCCTGTATTCAATATACCTGTCCAATGATGGCAAGGGTACCAAATGCCTTCCTCACCCTATCTATGTACAACTCTACTTTCAAGAAACTATGCACCAGCACCCCTAGGCTTTTTGGCTTGGCAACACTCCCAGAGACCTACCATCAGCTGTATAAATGCTGCCCTGATTTGCCTCACCAAAATACAACACCTCACATTTATCTAAATTAAACTCCATTCGCCATTCCTCAGCCCATTGGCCCATCTGATCAAGGTCCACCATCTATTTTAGTGTCATCTGCAAACTTACTAATATGCCTCCTATATGCATATCCAAAACAGGTCAACACGCTGCTGGCATCTGCAAGACCTAAAAAGCGAACACCTCCAACGTTGAGAAAATAAACTTATTATTCTTCCTCACTTCTGTTATTAAAGAAAATTACTTTTCTTCCTTCAATTCTGCATCTCCTCAGATGCTCCATTAGTTTTTTGGTGAGAAACCTTATCAAAGGCTTTCCAAAGGTCTATGGCTACATTCCCCACATTACACAATATTAAGAATTCTACTAGACTAGTCAAATGCAATAATCATTTCTAAAATTTATAGCTGCTGTTTCAATGAAATTTTAAAGCAAAGGTTATCACTGTTGGTCAGCCCATCAAATCGAAGTGCTAAACAAAAATACCTGTACTTATTCCAAAAAAATGAACAAATCAGGATTAAATCACAATTGCTCATGCATCTCCAGTCACTTTAAGAGTCTTAACACAAAGGTCCAAGAAATGAATATCTTTTCAAAGCTTGAGAAAGGCGTTCAAAAGAGGGACAAACATTCCAATGAAGGAAAAAAAAACTAAAAACAGTATTATAAAAGATTAGCATACTCACTTGAATCCTCTATGATGCAGATGAGGAGGGAGGGTGGTAGGAAGAAACATTTCAAAATAACTGATTGCTTTCTGCATAGTGACATCAAAAGGACACATCAATGGTTTCCATTCATCTAACATCTCTGCGGTAGCTTCATCTGGAAAATACCTGAACAAAAAGCACAGTTCTAGTTACAAAGAATAACTCCAATACAATATCATGAACAGAACTCTTGCATAAAGTGTTGAAATGTTCAAAGCCGGACCTACTTAGCAATCGAATTTAATCTGCCCCTTAATAGTTATTCACATCAGCTTCAAAGAGCTGTAGGATTCAAACAAGCAATAGAATGCAAGGTAACAAGGTATAGAGCTGGATGAAATGGCAGGCCAGGCAGCATCACAGAACACCTACGTTCTGCTCATAAAAAAAGACCCTGAACTACCTGTTGCCTGCCACTTCAATGCACCACCTTGCTCCCTAGCCAGCTACAGTGTTCCAGAGAAACCCAACGCAAGCTGGAGGAACAACACCTTATTTTCCGCTTGGGGGCCCTACAGCCCTCCGGACCCATTTTTACCACACAGCCTGCCACTATACACCCGCTGTTGTTAGTTACTAACAGTCCCCAGCAACAACTATTCACTCTTCCAGCCCGATCGTTAGCAACTCCTTTGTCTGTCCAACTGTCTCCCTCCCTCTTTGGGCTCTATCCTATCATTTACTCCCTACCCCACCCACATCCCTATTTTCTGCACATAAACTGATGTTTTCCCAGCCACCATCAGTTTGGAGAAAGGGTCACCGGACCCGAAACTCTGGTTTTCTCCTCCACGGATGCTGCCAGACCTGCTGAGCTTTTCCAGCAACTTTTTTTTGTTTCTGACTTACAGCATCCGCAGTACTTTTGGTTTTTATAGTCTGGCATGGATTGGTTGAACCAAATGGTCTGTTTCCATTCTGTATCATTGACTTTATAAAGGCATGGATGGGTTTTGGCAGCCAACGAGTTGGGGCAAAGAAGGATTCTGATGTTAGAGGAGAAATAGGCCTCTCTAACCTATATGTTCTAAGTAGGTCCGCATTAAGTCAGAGTCTGGGGGGGAAGGGGCGGCGCGTAAGACCTCTGAGATGCAATTCATTAAACATTTACTAAAGTGCGGCAGGATTGTCCAATCCGCCAAGTTTAAGTGTATACTTTTGCAAGATTCCAGGCATTGGTGAGCTGTCCAGCAGAATTCCTAATTCCTGGGCACATCCTTCTGAGTCTACTACAAATGAGGATTCTGCAGGGTCACCAACCACACTTCCAATCTGTGCTTCAGAAACACTTGTGGCCATCAGAATATCTGGGCCATAGTTTCATCGTGGAGCAGCACATGAAGGAGAAACAGTGAGACTGGAGCTGTTGACATTACCAAAGATAAATTCTGCTGTGAAAACGTAAGCAAATGGTGAGAGAGCAGGAACAGAAGCAACTACAAACCAAATACTGGTTACAAATAGATAATTATAGAATGAAGCAAAAGGAGAATACTTAAAATGCAAGTGAAGAGGTAAGTCTCACAGACCCAAATAATTGGCTGAAATTCCTGAATGGATCCCAGCCCACCCTCAAAACTGGAATTACTTTGAATGGACTGTCCAATCCACATTTTTTTGAGGTGTGGATTGAAATGTGATAGTCTATTAGGTACTGAGGTATTAAATTGTTGCACGTTAACAATCAGAGCTTTAAGTACTGCTTTTCCTTATAATCTGGTTGCCCTTTATATAATTGCACTCTCCAAGCTTCCCCAACGGTTGCCAAAACTGTTTGAGTCCTGTTCAGCGAAAGATTCTTACTAAAAAAAAAAGGTCAGTCTAAATCCACCTACCTGTTCAGCTCATGAAAAACAAATGGAAAGTTCCTAAATACTGAATCATAAACAAACGTTCTTTAACTACTGATATGGAGACAAAAAAGTCATAACTCAAACAGCAAAGGAGGAAATCAAAATGAATACATTTAAAATACACCAACAATATTATAAGAAAATCTGCACTTACGGTCGACAACACTTCACCAGTGTCTTCAACACATTTTCTATCGAGCTTGAGAGAGAAAGAGAATTAATATTTCAAGCAGCAATATCCAAAACAGTTCATCAATAGCTCATGTTGCATGTGAAATCTGAAAACAATTAGAAATCAGTTACTACTGCCCCAGCTATCTTTCATAACTACATCTACTACTTGCACATAAATTAACGTGGCAGACATTAAGCAATTAAAATATAACTATTTAGAATGCATAGGAAGCTTCAGTACAAACCAACAGGATTAAACCTTCATACCAATTTACATACTTCATTAGTGTTTCTTTAGTTTACTTTGCCATGTAATTCCCAACTTCATTTTAATCTTCTCTTTAGTTAAGAACTACAAAATGTCAACATAAATGTCAAAAAACTGCCAAAGCAAGAGTGCAACAAATTTCTTATCTAAAAATGCAGGAAGAGATAATTTGGTTGTTTTCACTTTTTAACTGTCAAAGGCAAAGTTCAAATAAAATTTCTCAAATGTCATATCATAAAATCCAATATAGCTGCATTGTTCAAGGTGTTAATTCACATTCAAGTTTCTTACAAACAAATCTTCTCAACAAGCATATGCAATTTTCTGTAGTGGTCTTGAATATGAAAATGAACAAAGAAATCAAATGACTGCAAATATGCAAAGAGAGGATTTTGTACTTTATTTCTGTTACTTGTAACCAAATATTTTAATCTATGCAAGATGCTTTTAAAAAGTTCTTCATTGCAGTACTCCACCACACTATTAGAAAGGCATATATGGCAATTATGCAGATAGCAGCCCCAAACCATCTCAAACAGAAATTTAAACACAGTGCAACATTCTCAATAGTGGTGTAATGTTATCATTTTGTTTTTAAATAAATGATGCACAACAAAAGATGTATTTTTTAGTAAAAATGTTACATCTGTGTGATAAGCACCACATTTATAAAAAACATGCAATATTGATCGGGCAAACATAAATATCTTCCTTACCACCTATGCAAAACACTAAGCACACACGATTTAGGGGAAGAGAAGCCTTGTCGGAATGAACTGAATAATAAAGAGAAATAGGTAAAACAGGGCACAGAAATCAATAAATTATCAACACCGCCATAGTAGCGCTCAATATGAGTGCATGACAGTCTTTGACATTTAATTGGTGCTCACACAGTAATTTCTCACCTCAGTTTATGCATTTTCAAAAGTACATTCGAGCTGAACAGTAAATCAAAAATATGGTTTCCACAGCACCATTGAGAATAGGTCGCACTGCACATCAGTTAACAATTTTGCAACTATCAAGGGAAAAAGGTGCAGCTTTGTCATAAAAGATTGGTGTTAATTAAATTTGATGTCTGTTATCAAACAGTTGCCAAATGAAATTCATCATGGAAAGTACGTTCAAAATAATCTTAAGCACACCTTGCAATTCGTCAAGAAATGTAATTACTACAACATTCGATAGGAAAGTGTCAACAGATTTGAGCACTTAGACATTAAGGAGATGTGGATCCAAAATGACCAAAGATTGGAAACTAAATATTTTGATGTAATTAACTTTTTTAAGTGAGAGGCAAAATAAAGAGAGGGGTAGTCCTGATGATAAACAATCGGATAGAGAGACAACAGAAAAGATCTTTGCACAGAAAAACAAGGGGTCAGTTTAGGTACAACCAAGAAAAAGCAAGAACAGAAATCTTAGACATGGAAACAAAGTTGCTGGATAAGCTCAGCAAATCTGGCAGCACTTGTGGAGGAGAAAACAGAGTTAATGTTTCGGGTTCGGGGACCCTTCCTCAGAACTGAGGAAGGGTCCCCGAACCTGAAATATTAACTCTGTTTTCTCCTCCACAGGTGCTGCCAAATCTGCTGAGCTTTTCCAGCAACTTTGTTTTTGTTCTGATTTACAGTATCCACAGTTCTTTTGGTTTTTAATCTTAGATACGAGCTGTTTACTGATCCCTTAATAATAATCCTAGTGAAGGAAAGTGTATGAATGAAGCCATTAGTGGCACACAAATAAGGGAAATACAGTGAACATAGAGGGTTTTAATGTTCATATGACCCAGGAAATCCAAATTTGTAGGGATATATACCAGCCGGTTTTTCAACATTTTATTTGGGCAAATTAGAAACAAAGGAGGGAACAGGTTACTTTAGATCCTCACATGTGAAATGAGAAAGAGTTCATGAAGAACTTCATAATATATGTGCCTTCATGGAAGAGTGACAATAGAGTAATAGAATTATATACTTTGCTTCAAACTATTTAGTTAAGTTCAAAACTACACGGTTGATGAGCGGCAAGCTAGGCAAGGCAATTTGAGAAACAACATGCAAAGACATGACCATAAACAAGCCAACATTTCAAAATTAACACAAAGTTTGCAGAAAATGTACATTAAGGCATGAAAGAATCTACCAAAAATAATCAAACTATGGCAAAAGCTAATCCAGCAGCTAAAGACAGCTTCAGATTACAATAAAAGATTCGTAAATGTTGCCAGGATGAGTTTTAAGACTAAGATTTAGGAGGATTTTAGAATTCAGCAAAGACCGACCAAGAAGTTGAGGAGGAAAGTGGAAGTGTGATATTGTCCACTTTGGTAGGAAAAATAAAAATGAACACCTTCTGAATGGAGAGACCTGGGAACAGTTACATGCAAGGGATTTGGAAATCCTTATACACAAAGTACAGAAAGCTAATGTGCAATTACAGGCAAGCAAAAACAGGAAAAGAACTGATATCAGAGATAATGGGAACTGCAGATGCTGGAGATTCCAAGATAATAAAATGTGAGGCTGGATGAACACAGCAGGCCAAGCAGCAACTCAGGAGCACAAAAGCTGACGTTTCAGGCCTAGACCCTTCATCAGAGAGCAAAAGAACTGATATGTTTCTTTTATTATGTATTAAATATAAATGTCACAAAGGAACAAAAACAGAAATTGGAGAAACTCAGCAGGTCTGGCAATATACAGAGAGAAAACAGACTGAACATAACGAACATTTAATTTGATTCTACAAGACCCTGGTGAGGTCAAACCTGAAGCAGTGTAGGCAGTTTCACACTCATCTAAGGACAAAGTGCCTACGGGAAGCACAAGGAAGGCCTTCTTGAACGTTTTCTGGGGTAACTGGATAATGTTGTGGGGAGTTAATTAGACTGGGCCTATTTTTTTCATGCAGGTCAAAGGAATGAGTTAAATCAAGAGTGCAGGGGAGCATGACAGGAGCAGCACCAAAAAATAAGGTGCCAACCTAGTGAAGTTGAAAAAAAAAATCCTGCAGATCTGAAATAAAAATAAAGTGCTGGAGAATTGCAGGAGCTCTGGCAACATGTGTGGATAGTTAAAAGATGTGTTCCATGACTATTCTTTGGAACTGCAGAGGACAACTTGTGTGCCAAATAGCATAAGCAACACTGATAGACAAGACTAAATGATTTCATAACAAATAAATCAAAGCATAGCAGTCCTGCCACATCCAGTCATGAATGATTGTGGACAAATAAAAAACCACTGGAGAAGGATCCATGAATATCAGAGTAAGGAGCCCAGCAGAGGGAAAAGAAATTTGCAACAATCTGCAGCCTGAACTGCTGAGTGAATGATCCATGTCAGGGTTCTCTGTATGGCTCCAGCATCAAACGTGTAACTTTTCAGAATATTCAAATTTACCCCATGTAATCCAAAGAAACAGGTGAAGCTACAAAAGCTACAAACCCTCAATATTCCAGTGATAGTACTGAAGGCACTCCAGAGCTTGCCAAGTCATAAGCCAAGCTTAAAGTTTTATCACAGATTTATAGCTTGGGTTGTGGGTGAGGTTGTTGACTTGCTCACTGAGCTAGCTTGTTTTCATTCAGACATTACGTCACCGTGCTAGGTAACAATCAGTCAGGCCTCTGACGTCGCAATGTTGCTCTACTCTGCTTGGAATTTATGCTGTGCGGTCCATTATGGTGAGTGGTGTCATTTTCAGTTTTGATCTGTATAGGTTTGTATATGGGGCTTAATTCTACACATTTGTTGATTGCATTATGGGTTGAGAACCATACTTCCAGGAATTCCCATTTGTGTCTGCTTGGCTTGGGTTACTATAGTTACGCTACAGTTTAACAACTTCATAGGAGGCCCCACTGATGATGTTACCTTGCATGATGAAACGTCTGAACAAAAACAAGCCAGCTTGGCAAGCAAGTCAACAACCTCACCCACAACCCAAGCTATAAATCTGTGATAGTACAATTACGACACTGGTATCTACCCAGCAATATGGAAAATTACCCAGATATGTCTGGTACACAAAAAGGACAGAAACAAATAACTGTGGATATTCTAGATCTGAAAAACAAAGCGCTGCAGAAACTCAGATGCACTATTGATGCTGCCAGACCCGCCAAGTTCCTCCAGCACTTTGTTTTTGTTTCCAACACATTACTGACCCAATGGTCAAAAAGCAAAAGAAGGGGTCATCTACAGTGCTGTCAAGCTGTACCTCCTTAGCAATACCCTGCTAACTGATACTCAGTTTGCATTCTGCTAGGGCTTTCAGCGTTGCTTCATACATTGAGAAAAGACTACAATGACTGTCCTTAACGTCAATGCTGTATTTAACAAAGCATGGCATCAAGGTGCCTAAGTAAAACTACCCTCAATCAGAATCAGTGCTAAAATTCTCTGCTAGTTAGAGGGATACCTAACAAAAAGATAGCTGTGGATGGTGGAGGTTTGTCATCTCTTCATAGTATTGTCATAGACCCAAACATTTTCATCTCTTCCATCAATGACTTGCCTTCCATTCCAAGGTCAGAAATGGATATGCTCACCAATGATTACAAAATTTTCAGTACCATTTGCAACTCAGTGAAGCAGTCCTTATCCAAACGCCTTAATACCAAGGTGGTATCCAAGCTTTGACTGAGAAATAGCAAGTAACATTCCGCCACACAAGTGCCGGGAAATGACCACCTCTTGGATAGAATCTAACCTCTTGACATTCATCAGCCCAGCCATCATTACATCTTCCACCATCCACATCCTGAGATTTTCATTAAGAACATGAGGGCTAAGAACAGGAATAAGCAACTCAAGCCTGCTTCACCACCAAATACAATAATTGCCAACCTCAATTTGACTACAACACCACTTTCCTACCAACTCCCATAATTCTTCGCTTAAAAATCTCTATCCCCCTCCTTCGATTTATTCAGTGTTCCAGCATCCATCGCACTCTGGGATAGTAAATTCCACAGATGTGCAATGCTTTGAGGAGTGTGCTAATTCCCCCTCATCTATTTTAAGTTTTCTACATTCACCCTAAAATTACGCCTTTTTGTTCTAGATTGCTTCACAAGGGAAAGAGCTCCAAATCTATTTTGTCAAACCCCTTTACCATCTCATACTTACAAACTCCAGTGAGGATAGGCCTAAGCTGTTCACTCTCTCTTTATGAAGCAAGCCTTTCATCTCAGGAATTAACCTAGTGAACACTCTCTAAAATACATCATAAAATAAATCCTTCTTCAAGCAGAAGGGTCAAATAGCAATTACACTTTCCTGCTATTACACTCCATTCTTTTAACAAAAATGCCAAAATTCTCTGTCCTTATTTGCTAACATGCCTGCATACTAGTCTTCTGCAACTCATGCACAAGGATATCCTGATCCCTTTTCACAAAAGCATTTTGAAGATTTGTTCCATTTAGCTAATAAGTTGCTTTTTAATTCTTCCCAAAGTGAATAACCTCACACTTATTCACATTTAACTCCATCCAGAATATTTTGGCCCAATCACCTAGCCTATCCATATCCATTTATGGATTTCTTGTTTCTTTACTTCAAATTACAACCCCACTTATTTTAGTGTTATCTGATTATTTGGCCATAGTATATTTTAATGCGTATTCAAATCATTACCACTGACTAGAAACTGAACTGCAATAAGCCATTCATACTGTGGTTCCAACATCAGATCGCAGGCAAAAAATCCTGCAGTAATTCACCTCTTCACTCCCAATGCCTGTCCACCATCTGGAAGGCACAAGTCAGGCGCATGATGGAATAGCCCCCCAGTTGTGTGGATGAGTTAATTTCTAACACTCAAAAAGCTTAACAACATTCAGGGCAAAGCAACATGCTTAAATCAGCACCACAGCCAAACATTCATTCCCTTCACCACCAACGCACAGTAGTGAAGGTGTGTATCATCTACAAGATGCACTGCAGAAATTAACAAGGGCAGGAAATACATGGAATACGTCAGCCATATTATCTTCTCCAAGCCATTCACCATCATGACTTGTTAGTGTATCTCCAGTCCATCACTGTCACAGGATCAAAATCCTGGAACTCCCTCCCTAACTGCGTTGCAGATCTACCTACTCTAAATCAACAGCAGTGTTCAACGAGGCAGCTGACCGCCACTTTCTCAAGGGTATCCATGTTGGACAATAAACACTGGCCCCAACAGGTGAAGCTGACACCCGCTTGCATGAATTTCTTTTTTCTTTAAATTTAAGGGATCTAATTGAAACACAAGAATCTTAATGAGCTTGATAGGGAAGATGCTGAGAAAATGCAAACCTGGCTGACAAGTCTAGAGCACAGGTTCAGTCTCCAAATATGGGCAGGCCACTTCCGACAGAGAAGATGAGAAAGTTGTTCAAAAGATGGTGAATTTTTAGAACCTTCTACAGATCACAGTTGTTGAGTACATTCAAGACAGAAAATCGACATATGGGTGCAAATGCACTAAGGAATATGCAGATCATGCAGAAAGTGGAGTTGAAGATGAAGATCAGCCATGATCTTAACAAGTCGAGAGCACCTAAAAGGTCAAATGGCCTACTATTGATGTTATTTCTTCTACTTTCATGTTATGAAATGTCAAATCATGGTTATTTTCTCCCCCACTAAATATTTGTGCTGGTTTTATCAATGCTGTTCTGAATAGTTCCGATTACCTCAATACACTAGCCGCATATATCTTAGCTTGCGCAGACAGCCTCATTATAAAAGGTACTATCCCTGTTATGAACCTTATTTTGATCATGGTCAGCAATCTATACTCAGAAAATGGCACCAATTATTTACCATTTCCAAGCAGTCAAGTACTAGTCTTCTTTTGAGTTTCAGGACTGCGTTTTGGGATTTCTAATAGGAACTTAAAAATTTAAATTTAGTGGTTTTCAGAATTATAGCACATGGAACACAAATAATAGTAGCAGGCAATATTCCCATCATCCCCTACCATTGGAATTGAGCAGAATAGTCAGGTCCACAGAGGTATACTAAAACTCAATAGTGTCTACTCACTTTGGGAATAATTTCACTTTCTTTGAAGGAAGCAAACTTGACCAAACAAGTATTGACTAGCACCTGGGCTTTCACAGTGAGTCTGCTGTCAGTACTCCATTAGTGAGGATGATAGTTTGCCTTGTGAGGAAATACATCAATTACTTTTGGAAGCCAATTGCAGTAACATGCTTGCTGTAACTGCTGGAGACCCCCACTTCTGCCTCCCAGATATCTGCCTCATTTGTTCACCTGCTACAACGTTGTCAGTTATCAAAGAGGGAACCTGTTCATCCCTATGTCATTGCGCCCTCTGTTGCTGGGACTAGCACATTGCATAAGCCTAGGAGTAAAATCGGAGGCACACAACCGGAGGAAATACACTTTACTACGTGGTCACTGCTACATAGCCTGCAAACCATTAACTAGAAAACAGAAAACACAAAACACATAACAAAAGCATATAATGATGCGTGTGAATGATTCACTTTGCTGAACCTGCTAGAGAACAAAAATAGGAGCAAGCCTGACTTATCTCTTTCCCCCTTAACCGAAAAATGCTCTTTAATAATGGGGAGCCAAATAGCAGAAAGGAAAATGCCATTTAAAAAAACACAGCAAAATTCTAATTTAAATATTGCAGCAATACAAAAACATCCACTTACTTTGGAAACCAATTTAGCCCAAGGTGCTCTGTCTTTGAGTACAAAATTCTTTCCATCATTTCATACAATGGTCTCCAAGGCAGCTGCAAATCTTCCCTTGATAAGAGCTCTTTTTTTCTAAGTGATATAGATGAAAGAAACAAATTACAAACATTTAACTGAATGTGAATAAATAGATTGCAAAGATTTCAGGCATTTGCCTAATAACCAAAGGACGAAACTGTGGAGAAAGCTCAAGTGCTGAATGGCTTACTCTTGATTGTATATTCAAACTGCATCATAAGCCACAAAGTAAAATGAATTTTTCAAATCGGTTTCCACATTATGCATTTATATCTATGTTAGAAACCAAGTTCCCTTAGCGCTATTATGGCAGAAATGATCATTTTTAATTCTTTCCCCTACCCACTATTTAAAAGAAAAAAAATGAACTTTACACATTTTTTAAAGCTCTTTTCAGCTTATTTTTTTTTGCAACCCATTCTTCTACAACAATTGGTTTGTTCTCCATATTGCTGCCTGTATCACTCATTTTATGCACTTGTGTTGATTGGATTTCTAAATCAGTGTTCACTCAGAATATCACTTCTAAGCAACTATACCTAGGCCCCTTTAGCTACCTATTTTATCTGCGTTCATTTTGACAAACGCAGAACATATACCATGTGGATAATCACAAAAGGAGATATTAATCAGGGCTGCCAATTGTAACGAATTTAAACAAGAGACTAAAAACAACAGGAAAAAACAAAGTGCAGATACTAGATATCAGAAGCAAAACACAAATTGCTGGGAAAACTTGGTAAACCTGGCAGCATCTGTGAAGAGAAAGCAAAGCTAATGTTAATGTTTCAGGTTCAGATCCTGAAGATTGATCACTGAATCCAAAACATTAACTTTGTTTTCTCTCTACAGATGCTTCCAAACCTGCCGAGTTCTCCCAGCAACTTCTGCTTTGGTTGAGAAAATATAGTAAGCTATATGGTAAAACATCTAAATGAGAAAAGCCTGAAAAGATACTTTTTTTTGCGAGGGCTGGGTGCTCAGAAGCTGTGCTTTACACTTTAAAAAAATGCTTGTTGTCTTCCTTAACCTGAATATGCTCCTGAAAGAACGAGAGAGGATTTAAATTATTGGTGGGATGTGTACTATTGCTGCAGAAGTGTTATCCTGATCAGTGAACGCAAACAACAATTTAAAAGGTGCAGCTGTGTAGATCATATCAGAGGAATAGTTGATTAAAGAAATCACTAAAGCACTTGCAGAAAAGGAAGAAATGGAAAGAAAGAAGTGATAAACAAGTTAAATGCAACAGTCACAGGAATACAACTGAGACCAAAAATAATCAGAAATTCAACAGGTCATGAACAGCTTCTTCAAGTTGGAGGAAATTGTGGAGATTTGCAGAGATATAACTTTTAGTTATAAAGATATTAAACGTGTTTAACAGAAATTGGGTGCAGCAATTGTTACAGCATTATTTTCTATTTAAAGAAGTTGAATTCGTAACTACACCCAAATAACAAATTCAAATATATTTTTTTTAAAAATGTGAATTGAAAACCAAATCAAATCAAAATGTGATCTGAGTGATGTCAACAATGTCCTTTCGTACAGATAGGTCATAGCATTGTTGCAATACAGAGAATAGAGGACAGACAGCAGTTACTCATAAGAAGCTCTACCCCCACACTGCAGAAAAGGTTTAACAAATCTGTAACTATGTAGTTCACACATTCCCACTATAAAGATAAGTCAATGGTGAGATTTTCAGAAACAAATTAAAGCTCACCTCAAAACAATCTTCAGCATTGAGAACTACAACTGTTTTCTTTTTAATAATGGTAGACGTTGTTTCCTACTTTATATCCTATGGGGTGATCATGGAACATTACTGACTGGGAAACAAGTGATCATTATCGTCAAGATGAAAATTGAAAGAACTATCCTGAGGGTCACAGTAATGAGAGTAGATAAGCACATGAGCAGGAACTGACACTGGCTGCACGAACTTAAGTTTCAGATCTCAACTGGTGGCTGGAGACTATGGTGTATCCATGAGACAGAAAATAATGCAGATAGCCCATTTAGACAGATGGTCATACCGCAAGATTGGGGCATGTAGGTAGATAGGTGATCCACAGCAGGCGTCCCAAGGTCTGCTTGCCAAATGGTTTTACATTCTGGAGACAGATGAAGGCAATATTGCCTTCGTGACATGCAGTAGCAGCCAAGCTAAGACCACCATATAGGACTAAAGTGGGAGAACTGTAGCGATGGGGATTCACTCGTTCAGGGAAATCACAAGTGCTTCTGCAGCATGGCCACACGACAATACATATACAGGTAAGTAAGAGTGTGCATGGTGAACAGCCAGAGATCATGGTCAGCATCTGCAGTTCCCATTATCAGAGATCATGGTCATACTGGTACCAAAACCTGGTTTGGAAATTTCGAAGTTGGCAATCAGGACCTCAAAATAGTAACCCCTGATTACTTCCAATACTACATACAAGTGACCACAGAAATTGTAACATATAGCAATTATCCCCAGAGAAAAATACAAGGAAAACCAATGACACTAAACATTGATACATCCTCTGGACCCCATCGGCTGCATTCCAGGACTTCAAAAGGAAGCAGCCACAAAAATAGTGGGCACATTGATAGTGTTCTTCCAGAATTCTTAGATTCTGGAACAGTTCAAGTAGATTGAAAAATTGCTAGTGCAATATCCCCTTTCAAAGGGAGTCATAAAACAGTTAACTGCAGATCAATTAGCTTAATATCTGTGATCGGGAAAACGTTAGACTATTATTATGAAATAGCACGGCATTTAGAAACAATATATTGAAACTGAGTCAGCACAGCCTTGTGAAAGGAAATCATGCCATCAAAGAATTACAGTTTTTTGAGTGGTAACAAGCAGAGTAGATAAAGGGGAAGCAATTGATATAATATACTTCAATTTCAAAAGGTATGTAATAAAAGGTACTACAAACAAGTTACTTAAGGTAAAAGCCCTAGTATTAGAACGGCATTTTAACTTGATTAGAGGGGATAGGCTTACTAATAAAAGACAGAACTAGGATATAGTGGGAACTTTCAGGATGACAACCTGCAACCAGTAATTGCCACAAGAATCAGTGTGAAGGTCTTAATTACTCTCAATATATTTTAATGACTTGAACAGCGAAAGAAAATGTATGTCACCAATTTTTCAAATGACAAAAATAGGCGGAAAGGCAAGTGGTGAGAATCAGAGAATCCCTACCGTGTGGAAGCAGGCCATTCAGCCCATCAAGTCCAAAGCGACCCTCTGAATTGTATCTCACCCAAACCCACACACCTACCCTGTCCCTGCAACCCTGCATTCCCCATGGCTAATCCACTTAGTCTACACATCCCTGGACATTATGGGCAATTCAGCATGGCCAAACTCCCTAGTCCGCACATCTCTGGACAGTGGGAGGAAACCCACATGCACGCAAGGAGAATTTGAGGGAGTTTGCACAGACACCAGAGGCTAGAATTGAATCTGAATCTGTGAAGCTGAAGTGTTAACCACTGAGCAACCAGGCTGTCCTTAAGACGATACAAGGGATTTACAGGGATGGTCAAAGAGAGAATGAAAATTCAGCAAATGAAATATTATGTATGAAATGTGAGGTTATGCACTTGGACAGGAAGAATAGAGGATATAAGTGGAGGAAGTTGTACATAATTGGAGAAAGACTGCAGAAAGCTATAGCAAAGAAGGATTTGCAAGTCCTTGTGCATAAATCGAAAAAAAAAGTGAACTTAGAAGTTCAGTCCTAAGCAGCAGTTTCTCTTAATATGCTCTATCAAAACCTTATCTAATCTTAAAAACGTTCATTAGAATACTACTTAACCTTCAGTCTCCAAGAACAGTTCTAACTTTCCAGCCTATTTTTAACTGAAGCTGATCATCCCCAGTTAAAAATCCCAAAAATATCTTTCCAGTACTCTTTCTAAAGGTCTTTACACATTTTTTGCATTGTCACATTCTGAACTGCCTAATTAGTGATTACAAAATTCTTACATGATCTCTGATTTAATATTCTATGCCTCTATCATTCACTGTCATTCAGGTGTCATTTGTAGTATGTGACTTTTCGTATTAATACACCCAAAGTTCATAATGTCACATTGAACTACATTTCCCATGCTTCTGCAAGTTTAATCATCTTGTCACCTTGAAATCCAAAATAATGTTCTTCACCATCTATTCCATCCCCAAGTGTCATTTGCAAACTTTATATTGCTGCTCAACACAGACATCTAGGGCAAGAGTAAAAGTTTTAGGTAGTAATGATTGTAAACTGATTCTTGAGTATCACTACACCAGTTACCTATCTGAAAAGCATCCATTATCAAATATCCACTAAAGCCCAGTTCCAAGAAAAGTAGTCTAGAACTTAAGTGTACTTATTAATGGTCAGCGATTGTTTGCAGTAACGATTGTTCTCGAAATTTATACTGACTGGAGTACATAAACTAACTTACTTGAGTAAACTGATTAACAAGCGTGTGAATCCTTGCATCATGCTAATCTCAAGTTTAGGCATGACAACCAATTCATATACCAGCTTGACAAATAGAACATGATCTTCTTTACTGAATTTTCTTCCATATAATCGGATATATCTGGAAAACAACAAAAAAAATTGATAAATATTCCACAAATAGGCACAAAATTTTAGAAGTAGTAAACAGGAGACCGACATCACATTTTTGTAAGTGGTACAAAATTGTGGACTCAACCACCTGAAAAACGATCGTTTTCGTACTCCGGCAGCTAGAGACTTGACTGCCAATGGTAGAGAAATAAATATCAAGGGTGAACAATGGGCTATGGTTGGAGAAGCATGGAAATTGCAAAGTTATTGGGTGTAAGGCCATGACAAGATTCACATGCAAGGATGAGAACTTGTGTTGATATAGCCTTTATCCTAATAAAGCATTCTAAAGAATTTCAGAGACATTACAAAAGTTAGAGGAAGACAATTAGGTCATGATTTTGATGTGCATCTTAAAAGAAAAAAAAGCTGGTACAGAGGAACAGCAGCAACGGGTGAGTGCTCTGGAGTTTAAAGTCTAAGCAAACGATAACACGTCCGTGAAAATTGGAATAATTAATATCACAGATACTCAATTAGCCAGAATTAGATGAGCACATACATATTGGAGGGTTTTGGGCCTGGTACTGGAGGCTTTTACAGATAAAACAAGAAGGGAGGTCTTGGAGGCGTCTGAAAACAATGACAAAGAAAATGAAGGCATTGCCAGATCAGGAGTCAAAGTAGGTCAAGTGACCACAGGGGTGATTGGCAGACAGGGCTTCAATCAAGGTAGCATATAGGCAAGACAGCTTTGGTTGACTCAAGTTCGTGTAGAATGGAAGGCTGGAGGCCAAACAGGGTAGAACTGGAATAATTCAGTCTGGCAGAAACAAAGGCACAGATGTGGGCTTGAGCAGTATATAGCCCGAAGCAGAGGCAGATGGGGTGATGTCATCAAGATAGAAGAAAGCAGTCCTGGTAATAGCAAGAGCATGAAGTTTTATTCAGAGTCAAATTAATAGTTAAGGTTGCAAACAATCCAATGTACTCAGGCAGGTTACCAGAGTAAAAGCGTTGATTTTGCCCAGTATTTCACTGGTCAAACAAGAGGCAATAGTGAGTTTGTGCTTGATTTACTTGCAATGTGGCATTGCATTTTCAGATGATGTCACTAAGGTCAACATACACATTAAAAATAGGAAATGGAAGATTAGATCCTTGGGGAACTTTAAAGTAAGCCGTGCAAGAGAGGGGAAAGCAGCCTTTGCAACAGATCTGCTGGCTACAGCTGGATAGATGGGATTAGAATTAGCTAGGATTGTTCTTAACTAGAAAAAAACAGTGAGGTATTGTCAAAGACTGCAGACAGATCAAGGTGTGATGCTCACAATCATACAGGATATAAGTTTTCATTTTGATCAGGACAATTACTGTGGAAGGTTAAAAAACCCTCCTTCGAAGAGTTGTGGGAATAATACAAGGATTAAAATCCTTTGCCCATCAGGCATGATTGGACAGGCTGTGGCATTTTTCTGGAAAGAACAGGAAGACAGTGCTGACCTGTAACAGCCCTTTATCATTATGAAAGTTTAACGGAATAGACACTGAAGATGCTTCAACTTGTGGGCAAGACCAGATTCAGGAGTCATCAATACAAGACAGTACCTAAAAAATCCAGCTAGAAATTGGAGAATAACTTCTTAGCTGACAGAATGGAATGTCAGACTCCACAGGAATGGTTGAGGTAAACGGTTTACAAGCATTTAAAAGGGAAGCCAAATAAATGTACAAGGGAGAATAGGATATGAGAATATGATGTTTGAAAAAAACTAATGTGGAGTATAAACAACAAAAATGTGCTGGGCCAAATTACCTTTATCTTCCCCACTGCTGTAAACAGTGATACTGTGCAGTTAGGAGGCAATAATATGAACCACACATTTCTCTAAACTATTTCTAAAAGGAAAATCTGGCTGGTGCTTGACACGCACAATAATGCATGTTCAGTTTATTCCAACTTATCTCTGCACTGAATATTCATGTCAGACCAACAGATTAATAAAACCTGAATGTGAAATGGGTAATGTTTCTCACACACACACACACGTTTGGAACACAGGTCATGGAAAATAAACTGATTATAGCACATATGCTATTGATAGCCACTTCCCATCCCATGACGAGGAAATGCCTGAAACGTTTCACTGTCTCCTTGCACGTTACATGCTACTACATTTTCCTAGAAGCAGGTGATCATGGTAACATATACTAGAAGCAGGCAAGCTACTTCCCTGAAATGTTATTGTATCATAAATTATGCAACAAATATCACTTTTTGGTCAATTCATTCAATGTCACCACCTTAATAGGGCTGTTGACATCATCTCGTTTCTTCTCCAGCTTTCTTCGAGGCTCCCTCAGGCCAGATTTCAACACCAATCACGACTGATTTTCCTTTTGTTTGAATCCTCAACTTCTCTTTCAATTGCAGCTAGTGAGTATTGGCTCACTGGAAACCATATCCATACCTCTCTCTACAACTCTATATAGTAATACTTGCAATTTCACTCAATTTAGTTTGACAGATACACACAGTTGCATTAGGCCTTAAAAAGCTTTCAAAGACTTGAGTTTTATTGTACGTTTATAGTTTCACACCTATAACACAGGTGTGTTTTTTTTTTTTTCTTTTTTTTTAACAGATACTAGTTTCCACCTTCCCCCATCCGAAAACCAGTGGTTACTAAACTTGTCTTATGACAATACGGCCATGAACACAGCAAATTGGGTCATGAGCTTCACATCCTCAGAATGCATTCTGCAGTGTCAAATGGCATTCAGTCCTGCACATCCCATATCTTTTTCTCCCCACCCCACCACCTTTCTCGCTCCCTCTCCTGGTCATGCATTCCTGCCCATGGTCGCTTCACCTGGTTTCTTAAAACTACAGCCAGAGGCCAATGCTAACATGCTTTGTTTCTGCAACATGCAGGTCTCCCAACATTAGACATCAAATTCTCAACCTGCACTTGCAAACAAAATTTTCAAACTGATATGAAGTATAAAAATTGAACACTGAACATTTAATATTCACCAAACATTACTATGCTGCTTTGCAACGATTTTATTCTCGTTGGTATCTAGGATTAATTATTAACTGTTAAAATGAGGTCAACATTGGAAAATAGTTTATTTACTGTCGTACAATACACACATTTATAACGGGAATTGCTTTTAAGAATTTCCTATGCAATGCAGGCACTGGTCACTGAAACGCCAATACAGACTGGGGAAGGGTCAGTAGAAATGTAGCACCAAACATTTAAGGAGTCATTTCCTAACATTAAATAAAGACACAATTTGAGTAAAAAGACTTTCAAAAGATGCAGCATCCATAACCAACTAAGGCAGTTAAAGATGGTATCAAATTGAAAGAAAATTCAGCAATAATTAGAAGACTAGACAAAACTAAAACTGGCAAAAGACACTGCTGGGTGGAAAGGAGAATTTAGAGCATGCAAAAAAGGTAGCTGTCAGAAGAACAGATCGGCAGATTGTAACATCCTGTAGAAAGAGAGTTACTAAAGTGAGTTTGGGTAATTAATAATAGATGGTAATAAAAAAATGATGAAAGCATTAAACAGATATAACATTGTTTTCATCAAAGACAACCTCAAAGTTTTGTGAGAATTGATTGGCAAATCAAGTGTTTAGAGGAAAGGAACAATTCAAAATCATTACAATCACCAGCAAAAGGCTACTGAGAAAACTAGTAGAACAAAAGCATGTTTAGAGAATTGACTAATGGGCAGGAAACACCAAGTGGGGGTATGGGGTCCCTTTTCAGATTGGTGACCTGTGACTAGTGGAGCTCCACAGAGATCACTGCTAGGACTACAAATGTTTACAATACACATTAAGTGACTTGAAAGCAAATGTGCTATAGCTAAATTTGCAGATGATATGAAAATTGGAGGATGGGTAGGTCGTGATAGGGATACAAGTACTTCATAGAGAGCTATTGATAGGTTAAGTAAGTCGGCAAAAAGTTAGCAAGTAGACAATAAGGTGGAAAAAAAATATGAAGCTGCTCATTTGGGAACACAGAATAAAGGAACATCGATTTAAATGGAGAAAAGCTGTAGAAAGCTGCCAAACAGCATCTCAGGAGCACAAAAGCTGACGTTTCGGGCCTAGACCCTTCATCAGAGAGGGGGATGGGGAGAGGGAACTGGAATAAATAGGGAGAGAGGGGGAGGCGGACCGAAGATGGAGAGAAAAGAAGATAGGTAGAGAGAGTATAGGTGGGGAGGTAGGGAGGGGATAGGTCAGTCCAGGGAAGACGGACAGGTCAAGGAGGTGGGATGAGGTTAGTAGGTAGATGGGGGTGCGGCTTCGGGTGGGAGGAAGGGATGGGTGAGAGGAAGAACCGGTTAGGGAGGCAGAGACAGGTTGGACTGGTTTTGGGATGCAGTGGGTGGGGGGAAGAGCTGGGCTGGTTGTGTGGTGCAGTGGGGGGAGGGGGACGAACTGGGCTGAAAGGGATGCAGTAGGGGAAGGAGAGATTTTGAAACTGGTGAAGTCCACATTGATACCATATGGCTGCAGGGTTCCCAGGCGGAATATGAGTTGCTGTTCCTGCAACCTTCGGGTGGCATCATTGTGGCAGTGCAGGAGGCCCATGATGGACATGTCATCTAGAGAATGGGAGGGGGAGTGGAAATGGTTTGCGACTGGGAGGTGCAGTTGTTTGTTGCGAACTGAGCGGAGGTGTTCTGCAAAGCGGTCCCCAAGCCTCCGCTTGGTTTCCCCAATATACAGGAAGCCGCACCGGGTACAGTGGATGCAGTATACCAGACCTGGGGATACCTGTACACAAAACACTAAGCTTGCACATAGATGTGGCAGCTAATTAGGAAGGTGAAAGGAACACTGTCCCTTATTTCAAGGGGGTTGGAGTATCAAAGTATGGAAGTCTGATTGCAACTGTACAAAGTGCTGGAGAGACCACATCTGGACTACAGTGAGCAATTTTGATCACTTAATATAAAGAAAGATATCATTTCATTACAGGCAGTTCAGAGAAGGTTTACTAGGATGATGCTAGGTTTGCAGGGATTGTCTTAGGAGCAAAGATTAAACAGGTTGGCAGTCTACTCATTGGAATTTAGAATGGTAGGTGATCTCATTATAACAAACAGGATTCTTAAGAGGCTTGACAAGGTAAATGTTAGGAAGATGTTTGCACTCATAGGTCAGTCCAGTACCAGAGGGTATAATCCCAGAATGGGCACCAATTTAAGACAGAGCTGAAGACGAATTTGTTCTGAGGGTCCAGCATCTCTGGAATTCCTTGCCACAGAGAGCTGCAGGGGCAGAGTCCACGTGTAACTGCAACAGACAGAGATACAGACCGATTCTTAATCGGTAAGGGAACCAAGGGTTCAGAAAAGGCTGGCATGTCACCAGGACATGACAGACAATCCTAGGGTTCCCAAAAAAGTTACTACAGATATAAAAAGATGCATTTCAAGCAATTTTCCAAAATTCCCTCACTTCTGGAAAGGCTCTATTACATTTGAATCGCTAAGTGTAATCTCTACTCAAGGAGGGGAGAAAAGGCAGATCACCACATATCGGTTATCTTGACATCTGTAAGGAAAAAGGCCAGAATAGATTATTAAGTTTGGGTTATGACAGGGCATTTAGGAAATCTTACCAGAATCACACAGAAGCAACATGGTTTTAAGAAAAAGAAATCATGTTAGTCAGTATGAGGAAGTAACAAATAACGCAGAGAACGTGGAACCTGTAAGTGTGATGTACTTGGCTTATAAAATTTTGGAGTAGATCTGTAAGCTTGGGTTATGGTTGGTTGGCTTGCCTGCCGACCTAGTCTGCTGTTCCACAGACATTTTGTTACCATGCTTGGTAACATCCTCAGTGTGAAATGTTAAAGGGTTAATATCTGTTCTGCTCTCTGTAAATGCAACATCTGTAAGAAATTAGATGCTTTATAGGCGCCCCGTCTCTCAGACAAAATACGGTAAGCTAATTATACTCTGCTCTCTGTAAAGGTTGAAGGCTAAAAAGTTAAGGAACTGTCTAGTCCCACACACTGTTTTACTGTTAGATGATTAAGTTACATATTATCACTGTTGCTAGGCATGTAACTATGAGGGAGAAAAAAAAATTCTATCTTGCACGCATGTCTGACTGTGCTAAAAAAAAACCTATATAAAGGGAGGACCGTTCCCTTACAGACAGCATCACTTGAGACAGCTCCACAAGCCCTGCGAAGTTGGTTAAGCGATCCTCCAAAAGCTTGTCCTGGCTTAAATAAACTCTGGCTGCGCACAGAAGTCGGTGTATTGCATTTGTATCAAGTGTGTAGGAATCTCCTAAAAAGGGAACGCAACAAGTGCAGCCTCTGATGAAGCATCAGTGTGTTTTCCCACCTGGTTTTTAAACTCTAGGGTCCGTTGCAATGGACTGCCTCACTTCCGGGTTTCCTCGATAGTGGAATGTATGAAGTTCAGAGTTTCTGCACCATGCTATGTGGAATGTAGTCTGGATTGAGAGATGTCTACAGGAACAGCATCAGAAAGATTCTACACACCCCGACAGATTTATCACACGACCTTACATCAGGAATACATCAGAGCTGACCACAAGACTCCTACGACTGATAGGTGTCAGAGTGGCACACAAGCCCACATCAACGCTACAAACAGTGCTCACCCGAACTACAGACACACTCCCCACCATGGACAGGACCAATGTCATCTATAAGATTCCCCTGCAGAGACTGTGAGAAACACTACATCAGACAAACAGGAAGGAAACTAACAACAAGAGTACATGAACACCAACTGGCTACAAAAAGACACGACCAATACTCACTCATCTCAATCCACATGGACAAGGAGAGCCACGACTTCGACTGGGACAACACCAAAGTCCTGGGACAGGCTAGGCAGAGACCAGCACAAGAATTCCTGGAAGCACGGCATTCCACAAAGCAGGCTATTAATAAATACATCGAACTCAACCCCACATCCATTCCACTTCGGAGGAAACCCGGAAGTGAGGCAATCCATCACAATGGACCAGAGTTTAAAAACCAGGTGGGAAAACATACTGACACTTTATCAAAGGCTGCACTGAGGATGTTACCAAGCACCATAACGAAACGTCCACGGAACAACAAACCAGCTCGGTGAGCCAACCAACCTCAGTACTTGGTTTAACAAACAAACATCAATAATGTGACATAACATGGGTTACTAAAGGTAAGAATCTATGACATGGGGTAACATAATGATGTAAATAAAGAAGTGGACAAATAACATGAAACAGGAGAGAGATAACTGGGTCACTGTCAGCTTGGAAATTCTAAACATTGTGGCAATTACTACATCTGGAACTTCAAATATTTACAATTTATAGTAATGACACAGATGAAGGGATCAAATGAACACTTTCTAAACTTGCTGATGACAATGGCTGGTAAGAAAGTAAATTGTTAATTGTTATGTATCTTCATAGACAGGGAGTCTACAAAGGGATATCGATAAGTTAATGGATGGGCAACAAAATGGCAGGAAGAATAAAAAGGAGTATATTGTTTAATTGGAGAAACATTTCTGGAACACAGGAACAGGGGATCGAGCACCCTGATACATGAATTACAAAAAGTTAGTGTGCAGGTATGGCAAGCAGTAGAAGGCAAATGGAATTATTGTTTATTGCAAAGGGAATGGGATATGAAAGAATGGGCGCTTTGTTACAATTGCATAGAACGTTAGTGGGACCACATCTGAAGTACTGCACAGTTTTTAAATCATCTTATTTGGAGAAGGGATATTTTTGCTTTAGAAGTGGTTGAGAACTTGACCAATTACTGATGAAGAGTTTATCTTATGAAATAGACGTGGATACAGCCCCAACTTTAGGTGACTGAATACAAGATCTTAACACAAGATCCCACAGGGAAAAAACAGGATGGGTATGGAGAGAAAATTTCCCCTTGTGGTAGAGACTAGAATCTCAGACCAAAAGATTCAAATTCAGGGCCTCCCCCACTTTAGGGGAGAAATGAGATTATTTTTCTCAGAGGGATATTGTTCTGTGGAATTCTCATCCTCATAGCACATTAAGGAAAGGTTACTGAATATTTTTAAGGCAAGTTCAAAAGATGGTAGTGACGAATGTCATAACTTAGACTGGAAAATGGAGTTAACACAGTAATAGGATCAGCCATGACAATCAAATGCCAAGCCAGCTTGGGGACCAAATTACCTACTACTCTTCTTAATTTCTATGTCCATATGCTCATTTAATTCAGGTTTCAGAAACAAAGTGATCATTGTTTATTGTGGAAGATTACAAGGTAGAATGCGTGACTTCAAGCCTCGTTATCCTTTCCCCATATGGGTGAAGGGTCCAGGCCCGAAACGTCAGCTTTTGTGCTCCTGAGATGCTGCTTGGCCTGCTGTGTTCATCCAGCCTCACATTTTATTATCTTGGAATCTCCAGCATCTGCAGTTCCCATTATCTCTTATCCTTTCCCCATTTCAAGATTTCCGATTGACCAAATGTTCAGTGCCAACGGAGGTCACCTAATGATATATCTTAGATGGTCACACACACACACACACACACACACACACAATTTCCCATCCCCAAACTGATAGCTCAGTCACTTAAATCATTGGAGCAGAGAGAAGAGGATCTTTACGAAGATCTTTTAAGCAGGAACATGAATGTTCCAAAAGATGGCAAATAAGTTTCTTCCAATGAAATGGAAAAAATTACGCAGCCGTAATTTTACTACCAATACCACAGAATAACATTATTCTGATTAGGACCCTTCTGGAGTGGTTTTAGAAAAACAAACATGACAGGGCTTTCTCTACACTGTTAACAGATGGTTGCTCTGCCTACAAATGAAAAATTACTTGTTTCTACTGTATGAAATTCAGAACCTCTGCACCATGCTAAAATTGCAACTATTTTGAGCTAAATGAGATTTAGCTTACTAATCAACAGATGTGAAAAATTCTAACATTAGTTTTCTCAGAACCAGTTTCAAGTTCCATGGAGGACATCCTGAAAAAAAAAGGTTCCAGGTGTATATCAAAATCAGGATAACAGAGGAAGTATCTCATCTTACCAACAGTATGCTGAAGGAAAAGTAGCATCAAGAACCCACAGTGAACTTAGGCAACGTCAGTGTACTACTAGCAACCAATGAAATGGTAAAGCTACCAAGGTCCAAAATCTACACTTAACCACAACCTCTTTGAGAACACCTACTATACCTACATGGGTTAAATTCAAGTTGAACAGGAAGCCAACATGTAATTCTCTGGTTCAATCTGAGTGAGTACTCGAGAAGATGGCACAGTTAGCGACTAAGATGGTTTTGTTTCAGATGTGCAGGTGAAAAAATATTTGTGCGTTTGGGACTTGGTTGGTCGATTGTCACTATGTTGTCCAATCATGAAATTGGGGGTGGCAACAGAGTTAATGATAACTGCTGCCAGTCTACACAAGAAATGCTAACCTACACTTTTGGATAAAGGTACTAAGAAGCAGTCTATAAATGAATAGAAGGACAGAATGGAAACGGAATCTAGGAACACACTGAACATGCAGGATGAGCCTATACAGGTGATGTAACAGTTACATTGAAACTAATTGAACTGGAACAGAAAACAAGCATTGACATCTGGTGGAGTAATCAACTGCATTTGCAGAGAAGTTGAGGAATAACAATGTATTGCATTTGCACCAATATTTTTCAGTAGCATCTGCTGTGGGCATAATACATCCTGCATTGAAGGCTTTCAAATAATGATGGCCAGAACAGGTAGGCTGACATTTGGACAAAAATGTATTTAGAATGTTTGCTGAAGAGAGGAAAATAAACTTGTAATTTTTGCAGCACTTTTATGATCTCAAGATGTTCTCGGGTGCTTTGCTATTAATGAACTTCTCTTCAAGTGTATTCACCTATAAAGGTGCAAAATGTGACAGGTGATTAATGCATAACAAGCTCCTGAAAAACAGCATCGTGATAACGACCAAACGATCTGTTTTTCTGATCTTGACCTGGGGCAAGTATTCGTGAGATTCTGAGAAAGGCCTGCCCTATTCTTTGAAGTAGTGTTGCGTTGATTCATATCTACATTAGCAGCATACATGCTCTTTGAAACATCTCAGCTGCAAGGCAGCATCCAATAAGACAGTACTGTACTGAAGTGTCAAGCAATGTCTTTTGCTCAAGTACATGAAATGGCTGTGCTTAATGGTGAGCTATCATGAAAAGATGGGCAAGGGCTTTCAAGAAAATGGCACAATTCCTTATGCAATGCAACAGTTGGTGAATATTGAACTAAACAATTAAGTAATGACATGAAAACTGGCAGAGCTGTGGATAGTGAGGAAGGTTGTCAAGGGTTGCAGCAAAGTATCAATTAGTTGACAAGTTGGTTGGAGAAATGGCAGATGGAGTTTCATCTGGAAAAAAGTGTGAAGTGATGCAATTTCAGAAGTCAAACTCAAGAGGTAAGTATACAGTAAATGGCAAGACCCTTAAAAGCACTGATACACAAAGGGATCTTGGGGTGCAAGTCTACAACTCCCTGAAAGTGGCAAAATAAGGTTGTGAACAGGGGTACAGCATGCTTGCCTTCAGTTGGGGGACGAAATATAAAAACTGGCAAGTCATTTTGCAGCTGTATAAGACCTTAGTTGGGACATGAAGTTTTACATGCAATTCTGGTCTCTACCCAATGGAAGGATATGGAGACTTTGGAAGGGTTCAAAAGAGGTTTATCAGGATGTTGCCTCGATTGGCGTGTATTAGATATAAAGGAGACGTTGGGCAAACTTGGACTGTTTTCACTAGAGCAAAGGTTGAGAGGCAACCTGATAGTATATGAAATTATGGAAGGATTATTGGAGTCTTTCCCCCCTCCCACAACCTCCCCACCCCCAAAAGTGGAAATATCAAACGTTCAGGGGCATGGGTTTAAGGTGAAAGGGGTAAAGTTCAAAGGCAATGTGGGTGGTCAGTACCTGGAAGGCATTGCCAGGGAGGCGGCAGAAGCAGATGCAATGGCAATGTAAAAGAGACATTTCATCAGACACATGAACAGGCAGGGGAAAGAGAGAGACACAGACCATATGCAGATGAGATTATTTTAGAATGGCATCACATTGGTACAGATACGACGGGCCAAAGGACCGGTTTCCATGCAGTACTGTTGTACGCAAGCCATAAAAGAAACTAGCTATTCTTCTTCATAATTTACTTCTCTTAAACAATAAAAATGATCATTCAGGACATCTTGAGATCAGTAAAAAGGAAATGGAACAAAGAAAGTGCTTCTCTCTTTTCACACCATTTAGCGACTTGAAACGAGGCAAAAGCAAGAGAATCAGCATTTAAAGTCATTTTGACTATTGATGAAGTGAGTAGCTCACAGATTTTGAAGTTCTCTGCCCACACCTAGCAATACATCTAAAATACATTACATTGAATCTTTGCACTTCTGACAGAAGTTCATCAACCTGCAACAGTAATAGCCTCTACCTATCAACAGGTGCTACCTGATCTCAGCATTTCCAGCATTTTCTATTTTAGCTCAAAATGTTTAATAACACGTAACCTTGTCTAATCTACTATGTAGAATACCGTCAAAGGGAAATACACTCCAGATCAACAGTTCCCAACTAAAGTCATGAGTCCGATTCAGTTCTTACAAATAATAAACAGAACTGCAAGAAATAAAAATCACATGGCCTTCAAGCTATGATAATGAACTTCAAAGTAAAACACAAAACGTACATATTACAATTAGTGATCAAACAAAACCTCAATCATATTTCTGCATGATGTCTCTTACAAACACCACACACCCATGCCTAAGCTGAAGACTTCAGTTTATATTTGATTGCATTTTTAGTCAAAATCAATGACATAAATGATAACCAAAAATCCTTCATAGCCAGTCACCATCCTACACTGAATGGCAAAACAAGTTCAAAGGGTCAAATGGCTTACTCCTGCTCCTTCTTCTATGTTTCTATCTGTATTTCAATCATCAGTAAAATGATGGAACAGGTCATCAACAGTGCTTTCAAACAGCACATGCGTAGTTCACTGATGCTCAATTTGGGTACTGCCAGAGTCATTCAGCTCCTGACATCAAGGGGAGGTTTGGCTCTTTTGAGGTCTAAAAACACTTAAGAGGCTTAACATCATCCAGGATTAAGCAACCTACTTAACTGGCACCACGTCAACAAACAAATATTTATTCCCTCCAACACTAATACATAAGAGCAGCAGTATGTACCACTTGCAAGAGGCAATTCACCAACAGATCCCAGAGAGCACCATCCAAATCCACAACCACTACCACTACCACTTGAAAGGACAAGGGACAAAGCACATGGATACACCACCACGTCTATGCCCTCCTTCAAACCAATTCCGAACTTAGAAAGATCACTGTTTCCTCTGCTACCGCCTATGGATCAACATCCTGATACTCTCCCCCTACCAGCATTGTGGGTGTACCTGCACCAAACGGATTGCAACGATTTAAGAAAGCAACTCATTATCTTCTCAAGTGAACTAGGGTGGGCAATAAATATGCGCCTAGCCGGTAATGCTAACAGCCCATGAGCGAATATTAAAAAAAAATCTCAGCTGCCTGGAGCTGCATTCATATTTAGATATGACAAAGTTTAATTGCTGCCAAAATACCATCCAGAGAGATGACATGATCTACCTACAGCTTTAATTGAACAACTTATTGAAATTAAAGAGAGATCAGTTTTTGAAAAAAACACAAAAAAAACTTAAGGCTCCTTCAAAATTTTTGTCAGAACTTTGGGTTGGTGCGAGGACTCACTGTCCTGACATCGTAATCAGTGAACTAAATGTGATTTCCCCATCCCTTCCCCCAACACCACCCCCCCCCGCAGCATGTTTTTGTCTAAAGTTGGTATTTATAATATTTGTCTGCATCAAATTTCATTATTGATCAATCCTAAACGTGACACTGGAGATCAAGTGTACCAGTGTCAACTACACTGCCAGATTTTGAGAATGTCATAATCGCACAATGAGCAACACAATCACCAGACACGAAAGTAATGGTCCTTTAAAAACATTTTCATATTTACACTTCAATAACAAACTTTAATTATATACTCAGAGATGATGGGAACTGCAGATGCTGGAGATTCCAAGATAATAAAATGTGAGGCTGGACGAACACAGCAGGCCAAGCAGCATCTCAGGAGCACAAAAGCTGACGTTTTGGGCCTAGACCCTTCATCAGAGAGGGGGATGGGGGGAGGGAACTGGAATAAATAGGGAGAGAGGGGGAGGCGGACCGAAGATGGAGAGTAAAGAAGATAGGTGGAGAGAGTGTCGGTGGGGAGGTAGGGAGGGGATAGGTCAGTCCAGGGAAGACGGACAGGTCAAGGAGGTGGGACGAGGTTAGTAGGTAGCGGGGGGTGCGGCTTGGGGTGGGAGGAAGGGATGGGTGAGAGGAAGAACCGGTTAGGGAGGCAGAGACAGGTTGGACTGGTTTTGGGATGCAATGGGTGGGGGGGAAGAGCTGGGCTGGTTGTGTGGTGCAGTGGGGGGAGGGGACGAACTGGGCTGGTTGAGGGATGCAGTCGGGGAAGGGGAGATTTTGAAGCTGGTGAAGTCCACATTGATACCATATGGCTGCAGGGTTCCCAGGCGGAATATGAGTTGCTGTTCCTGCAACCTTCGGGTGGCATCATTGTGGCAGTGCGGGAGGCCCATGATGGACATGTCATCAAGAGAATGGGAGGGGGAGTGGAAATGGTTTGCGACTGGGAGGTGCAGTTGTTTTTTGCGAACTGAGCGGAGGTGTTCTGCAAAGCGGTCCCCAAGCCTCCGCTTGGTTTCCCCAATGTAGAGGAAGCCGCACCGGGTACAGTGGATGCAGTATACCACATTGGCAGATGTGCAGGTGAACCTCTGCTTGATGTGGAATGTCATCTTGGGGCCTGGGATGGGGGTGAGGGAGGAGGTGTGGGGACAAGTGTAGCATTTCCTGCGGTTGCAGGGGAAGGTGCCGGGTGTGGTGGGGTTGGAGTGCAGTGTGGAGCGAACAAGGGAGTCACGGAGAGAGTGGTCTCTCCGGAAAGCAGGCAGGGGAGGGGATGGAAAAATGTCTTGGGTGGTGGGGTCGGATTCTAAATGGCGGAAGTGTCGGAGGATAATGCGTTGTATCCGGAGGTTGGTAGGGTGGTGTGTGAGAACGAGGGGGATCCTCTTGGGGCGGTTGTGGCGGGGGCGGGGTGTGAGGGATGTGTCGCGGGAAATGCGGGAGACGCGGTCAAGGGCGTTCTCGATCACCGTGGGGGGAAAGTTGCGGTCCTTAAAGAACTTGGACATCTGGGATGTGCGGGAGTGGAATGTCTTGTCGTGGGAGCAGATGCGGCGGAGGCGGAGGAATTGGGAATAGGGGATGGAATTTTTGCAGGAGGGTGGGTGGGAGGAGGTGTATTCTCGGTAGCTGTGGGAGTCGGTGGGCTTGAAATGGACATCAGTTACAAGCTGGTTGCCTGAGATGGAGACTGAGAGGTCCAGGAAGGTGAGGGATGTGCTGGAGATGGCCCAGGTGAACTGAAGGTTGGGGTGGAAGGTGTTGGTGAAGTGGATGAACTGTTCGAGCTCCTCTGGGGAGCAAGAGGCGGCGCCGATACAGTCATCAATGTACCGGAGGAAGAGGTGGGGTTTGGGGCCTGTGTAGGTGCGGAAGAGGGACTGTTCCACGTAACCTACAAAGAGGCAGGCATAGCTGGGGCCCATGCGGGTGCCCATGGCCACCCCCTTAGTCTGTAGGAAGTGGGAGGAGTCAAAAGAGAAGTTGTTGAGTGTGAGGACGAGTACGGGCAGCCCTCCGCTCCCTCCGCTCCAACCCCAACCTCACCATCAAACCCGCAGACAAGGGTGGCGCAGTGGTAGTATGGCGCACTGACCTCTACATTGCCGAGGCCAGACGCCAACTCTCCGACACCACGTCCTACCGCCTCCTCGATCATGACCCCACACCCGAGCACCAAACCATCATCTCCAACACCATTCACGACCTCATCACCTCAGGGGACCTCCCACCCACAGCCTCCAACCTCATTGTTCCCCAACCCCGCACGGCCCGTTTCTATCTCCTTCCCAAAATCCACAAACCTGCCTGCCCTGGTCGACCCATCGTCTCAGCCTGCTCCTGCCCCACCGAACTCATCTCCACCTATCTGGGCTCCATTTTCTCCCCTTTGGTCCAGGAACTCCCCACCTACGTCCGTGACACCACCCACGCCCTCCACCTCCTCCAGGACTTCCAATTCCCTGGCCCCCAACACCTCATATTCACCATGGACGTCCAGTCCCTGTACACCTGCATTCCGCATGGAGATGGCCTCAAGGCCCTCCGCTTCTTCCTGTCCCGCAGGCCCGACCAGTCCCCCTCCACCGACACTCTCATCCACCTAGCTGAACTCGTCCTCACACTCAACAACTTCTCTTTTGACTCCTCCCACTTCCTACAGACTAAGGGGGTGGCCATGGGCACCCGCATGGGCCCCAGCTATGCCTGCCTCTTTGTAGGTTACGTGGAACAGTCCCTCTTCCGCACCTACACAGGCCCCAAACCCCACCTCTTCCTCCGGTACATTGATGACTGTATCGGCGCCGCCTCTTGCTCCCCAGAGGAGCTCGAACACTTCATCCACTTCACCAATACCTTCCACCCCAACCTTCAGTTCACCTGGGCCATCTCCAGCACATCCCTCACCTTCCTGGACTTCTCAGTCTCCATCTCAGGCAACCAGCTTGTAACTGATGTCCATTTCAAGCCCACCGACTCCCACAGCTACCTAGAATACACCTCCTCCCACCCACCCTCCTGCAAAAATTCCATCCCCTATTCCCAATTCCTCCGCCTCCGCCGCATCTGCTCCCACGACAAGACATTCCACTCCCGCACATCCCAGATGTCCAAGTTCTTCAAGGACCGCAACTTTCCCCCCACGGTCATAGAGAACGCCCTTGACCGCGTCTCCCGCATGTCCCGCGACACATCCCTCACACCCCGCCCCCGCCACAACCGCCCCAAGAGGATCCCCCTCGTTCTCACACACCACCCTACCAACCTCCGGATACAACGCATTATCCTCCGACACTTCCGCCATTTACAATCCGACCCCACCACCCAAGACATTTTTCCATCCCCTCCCCTGCCTGCTTTCCGGAGAGACCACTCTCTCCGTGACTCCCTTGTTCGCTCCACACTGCCCTCCAACCCCACCACACCCGGCACCTTCCCCTGCAACCGCAGGAAATGCTACACTTGTCCCCACACCTCCTCCCTCACCCCCATCCCAGGCCCCAAGATGACATTCCACATCAAGCAGAGGTTCACCTGCACATCTGCCAATGTGGTATACTGCATCCACTGTACCCGGTGCGGCTTCCTCTACATTGGGGAAACCAAGCGGAGGCTTGGGGACCGCTTTGCAGAACACCTCCGCTCAGTTCGCAAAAAACAACTGCACCTCCCAGTCGCAAACCATTTCCACTCCCCCTCCCATTCTCTTGATGACATGTCCATCATGGGCCTCCCGCACTGCCACAATGATGCCACCCGAAGGTTGCAGGAACAGCAACTCATATTCCGCCTGGGAACCCTGCAGCCATATGGTATCAATGTGGACTTCACCAGCTTCAAAATCTCCCCTTCCCCGACTGCATCCCTCAACCAGCCCAGTTCGTCCCCTCCCCCCACTGCACCACACAACCAGCCCAGCTCTTCCCCCCCACCCATTGCATCCCAAAACCAGTCCAACCTGTCTCTGCCTCCCTAACCGGTTCTTCCTCTCACCCATCCCTTCCTCCCACCCCAAGCCGCACCCCCCGCTACCTACTAACCTCATCCCACCTCCTTGACCTGTCCGTCTTCCCTGGACTGACCTATCCCCTCCCTACCTCCCCACCGACACTCTCTCCACCTATCTTCTTTACTCTCCATCTTCGGTCCGCCTCCCCCTCTCTCCCTATTTATTCCAGCTCCCTCTCCCCATCCCCCTCTCTGATGAAGAGTCTAGGCCCGAAACGTCAGCTTTTGTGCTCCTGAGATGCTGCTTGGCCTGCTGTGTTCGTCCAGCCTCACATTTTATTATCTTTAATTATATACTGATGGCTATGGTGTTGTTTCACTATTGTTTTCTTTTTGCTAGCGTTTGGAGTCAATTTTCCTTACAATCCAAGTTTAACATTTGAAAGAGCTTAAGAACAATCTCAGGCAATGCTTCCTAATGAGAAGATATCAACATTATCAACTGTATTAAATTAGGGATTTTTAAGGCAATGTTATATCTAAATGCAAATGATAGAATACGACAGGGAGAGGATGCACAATTTTGTAAAGCAAAGGAAGGAGGACTAGACATGATTGTAGCAGGAAGTGACAAGTAAACTCTGGGCACTGTTAGACATATTTCTTCTGCTCAACAACAGTATACTGACAGTCACAGGGTAAAGCAAAGCAAATAGCCAGTGTAAAATAAATTCCAAGCAATTATTAGGTGGATGAAACAATTTGAATTATAAGCCGATGTGTTATATTGCTCACAGATTTGCATAGATTGGATAGAGACTGGCCTTAAATGATGGTCATTGATCGTTTTCTGCAAAACTTCCAATTCTGAAATTTGACCAGATAGTGTGTCTGTGTTGAGACTGTCAAACTAATTTGACAAAAAAAGTCTCATCGCCAAAAGTTATAATCATGCAGCAGAACAGACCATCAGATGGCGAGCAAGGCCTCTCCCATCAGATCATTCTTACAAAGGTCTGGAGAAAGATGCAGTGTTTTTTTAAACTAAGAATCAATCATTCTGAGCAGTTCTGTGACAGAGAGCTCTTCAGCTCAACTGGCTGTTTAAAGATAAGAATTTTTGCACCTAGAAGTTCAACAACAATTGTGAAATCACTTTAATCGATCCAAAATTTGTTAGTGTTTCAATGCAAAGAGTTACCTTTGAGTATTGCAGATTGGATTATTCCAATGTCCATGACTATGTGCTAAGGGGCATATCAAGGCTGGGGCAAAAACCACAGAAGTGCAATGGTGATAGGTCACTGCTAAAGGACACATACACTGAGGGACTGGAAGCTGCAGATATCCTCAATCTCAGAACATCGAGAATACTGATATTGTATTGAGACAGAGAGGAACATGGTATCGGAAGAAATGTTTATTTCTATTACATTCTCTAATTTTCAATTTGACATGCTTTGCCTCAGGTTGTATACTTGACATGGAATGCTAGAAGAACTACTAGAATTGTATTGACATACCCAAGAATGAAACATAATGGAGACAAGTTGAAATTTCTTGCAATTTCTGTGATATTCAAGTTGAAATATCTTGCAATGCATTTTTACAAATAAGGCACAAACACTACATCCACAAGGCAGATGGAAAATATACACACAAAAATGCCTTTTGAGGAAAAATAAAGTCAATGATCAAAGGGTCTGTTTCCGTGCTGTATGACTATATTTAAAGAGGGACTGAAAAAAACCCAGTGTTTCAAGTGCTGGTTGTAAAAAGGAATACACTAAATGGGGCAAATACAGTAGCCATCTTTCCATGCTGTATAGTGTTGTAATACTACAGGGCAATATATTTTTCAAATACATAAAACATCCAAATAGGGTGGCTAGCACATACCAGATACTATATTGATTCACAACAATTCAAGTCTCTTACGAGTTTCTAAGTTCACAGTCATTGGTGGTGGGCTTACAACAGCACATTACTACTAACGATGAATGCTATATGCTATTCAGTCTATTATTAGTCCTGAAGTCACATGATTAATTCCTAGTCTGAATTTTTCACATTCATAAAATTGTGAACAGATCAAAACCAGCACCATAAATGACTTGAGGTCACCTCACAAGTACTACGGCAGCACTCTTTTATTCAATACTTGGCACAACCTAACTTACTAGATCAACTGAAGGAATTCTACCAGAAATCCACAAACAACTCAAAAAATCTTCCATTTATATGTAAAATGGCTTTATAATTATTTGAATATCCTGAAGTTGCTCCATCCACTGACATATTTTGAAAGTAACAATCCACTCAGAAGTAGCTCACACAGCATTATCTATGAACTATCTTTTAAAAAGTCAATCACTCCTTCCTCTCCGCCTATTTGTTCAGTCTGCCCCCTTCATATTTGACTCCACTGAGTTTCCATCGTTTTCCACTACTTTCATTGACATCTCTATTTATCACCACATTTACTTACTTCTCATATTACCTTCAAAAAAAAAAGGCACACTTTGTGATGACTTGCACAATTTTTAGATAGCACTTGTATTAGATAAGTCAAGACAAAGATTACAGTACTGCAAGGAAACTAGATTATGGAGGAGGTGCAAACATCCAGCAACATCATTTCAAAGAAAGTTTCTTAATGTACCATCCAGATACAGTTAGTTGAATCCCTTCTCCACATTATTTTCTAGGAGATGTTTTCTTTAACTATTGGATAAACTGAGAAAACAAACTATTTGGCAGATTGTAGTATGGTGAAAATGTCTCTGGAGGGTATTACGTGATGGACACAAGTTCAAACTAACCACAGAAAATGGTGAAATTAATAAATCTGGAACTGAAAGCTGGTCATTGGTTTTTCTGACAATCAGCAATCTGTTTCACTAATGTTCACACAGAAGGAAATCCCTCTCCTTTCCCTGGTCCAGCCTACTGATGATTCTAAACCCTGGGTATTTTTGCAATGTTTCGGAGATAGTAGGAACTGCTGATGCTGGAGAATCTGAGATAACAAGGTGTAGAGCTGGATGAACACAGCAGGCCAAGCAGCATAAGAGGAGCAGGAAGGCTGACATTTTGGGCTGAGACCCTTCATCAGAAATGGGGGAGGGGAACAGGGTTCTGAAATAAATTGGGAGGGGGGGGGCAGATAGAAGATGGATAGAAGAGAAGATAGGTGGAGAGGAGACAAACAAGTCAAAGAGGCGGGGACAGAGCCAGTCAAGCAGAGTGTAGGTGGGGAGGTAGGGAGGAAGGGAGGAGATAGGTCAGTCCAGGGAGGACGGACAGGTCAAGGGGGTGGGATAGGTTAGTAGGGAGGAGATGGGGGGTGGGGCTTGACATGGGAGGAGGGGATAGATGGAAGGACAGGTTAGGGAGGCGGATCGAGCTGGGTTGGTTTTGGGAAGCGGTAGGGGGAGGAGAGATTTTGAAACTTGTGAAGTCCACGTTGATACCATTGGGCTGCAGGGTGCCCAAGCGGAATAGGAGTTGCTGTTCAAGGAACCTCGGTTAGCATTGTGATGGCACTGCAGGAGACCCAGGATGGACATGTTATCTGCGGAATGGGAGGGCGAGTTGAAATGGTTTGCGACTGAGGTGCAGTTGTTTGGTGTGAACCGAGTGTTGGTGTTCTGAAAAGCAGTCCCCAAGCCTCCGCTTGGTTTCCCTGACATACAGAAGGCCAAAACGGGAACAGCAGATGCAGCACACCACGTTAGCAGATGTGCAGGTGAACATCTGCTTGATGTTGAAAGTCTTTTTGGGGCCTGGGACAGGGGGTGAGGGGGAGGTGTAACACTTACTACAGATGCAGTGGAGCTGGAGGGGAGTGTGGAGCAGACAAGGGAGTAATGGAGAAAGTGGTCCCTCCGGAAAGCCGATAAGAGTGGGGAGGGAAAAAAATGTCTTTGGTGGTGGGGTCAGATTGCAGATTGCAGAAGTGACGGAGGATGATGTGTTGGATCCGGAGGTTGGTGTGGTGGTATGGGAGGACGAAGGGGATTCTGTTTTGGTTGTTATTGCAGGGAAACGTCAGCCTTCCTGCTCCTCTGATGCTGCTTGGCCTGCTGCGTTCATCCAGTTCTACATTTTGTTATCTGTGTTTTTGCAATGTGTTTGATTCGTTACTGTCTTCTAAAATGGCCTAGTAAGTCACTCAGTTGTACCAAACATCTACCTAAAGGATTGAAATTGTTTGCAAGTGTGGTTTTACCCCATCTATTCAACAGCAAGTAAGAATGGATATCATCACCTACATCTCATTTGAAGATTTTTATCTAAAAATATATGTATGTAAATCTTTGAATTTAGACTACCATAAGGTAAAACATCAGAGGTCATCCTCAAGTAAAAAAACAGTAGTTTTCCTGTAATAAGCTTTACCAAAAGATTTAGAAAAAGGCTCCCAAATTGTTTACAAAAGCAAAAATCAAAGAGCCAGAAGAATGACAGTTTTATACCAAAAATAACCACCTTTCATCTGGAACGATTGTTTCTGAAATCTTTGCACAAGCAACGCATCGGGCACTGTATTGTCCTTTGGTTGATTCTCACTCTTCCTAATTATGCTACTGTGGTCCCTTTTGTCTCCAATCACAATATTTCTTAAGTAAAAAGCACTGGACAGTGTTTTTTTTAAAAACAGGTACAACTTGCATTTATATAGTACTTTTGACATGGAAGAATATCCCAACATATTTCACAAAAGCTCCAACCAAAAAATTGGGGTCCTAATCCATGAGAACATTGGGAGATAGGGCCAAACTCTTCAATAAAGAGGTGGGTTCTAAGGTGGTTTTTGAAAGGAGACTGAAGAATGTGAGCATGGGAAACCAGGAGCAGGTACTAAGTAAGGGCTGAATAGGTAAATGAACAGAATCTGCTAGAAGATTGGAATAATGTCCCCCCGCAGAGATTACCAAAGAACAAATGGAACATATTTAGATAAACAAACTTGAATCTAGTTATATTCTGAGTAAACAACTTCTGAAACATAATCTAGTGTACAACAGGTTTCTCCACAACACATGCACTCAACCCCACGGCACCTTCAGAACTGCAAAAAAACACATGAAATACAAGTAGATACAAGTAAAGTTTCCACTGACGCGACATCACAATGACAGAGACATCACAAAGCACCAACTGACCTTTATGGCAATCACCAACTTTTCAGTGAAAAAGCTTCAAGCTTGAGATAATTTTGACATAAAAGTTCAAGAAAAAATTTGGCAGCCTCACCAGTAATGCTTAACAGATCAAAATGGACCACAGTCTCTCTTTATACATATTCAGGAGTGGTTTATGCTTCAATATTTATATTTAAATAGTTACATATTTTTTCATTTAGAAGCTATCCCAAAAGCTTATCAAAGAGAGCAACACATCAAGGTGATCACACAGACCACAAATAATAATCTGCAATTACTTCAGAGGAACATTCCAAAAGTCAATAGCTGATTGCTTGCATTAATATATCAGTAGTGAGATGGTTTTGTTTAAAATCTCCAGCAGTTATCCTCCAAATTTTAAATCTTATGTGTTCAATTTGAATTTGGAAGGGAGGGGATGAACAAGGGAAATGAAAAAAGTAAATACATTAATATTTGTCATGCAATCACTGATCAAGGCAAACAAATAAAAAATGAACATAGCACAGTCCCCAAAGCACTGGGTGCCCAGAATGAAAGGAAAGTTAATTCATTAAAATGTGATACAGAAACTTAATAACGGAGTAGCGAATAAGCTGACCTCGTGTAATCCTAAAAAAATTTCAGAACATCATGAACACATGCTACATCACATCTTATTTCAATGTTATTCAAAATAACACAGCTGGCATAGTGTCAAATAATTTTGCAACATTTAAAGGGTGCCACAACAAAATAAAGACTCAAAATTGATCACTTAATTTACCAAAGCAAAAACTGAAATCTGTAACGCATAATGATGGCTTTGAACGAAATGGATTTGCAATCATTTTACAAGTGTGAATATTTGTGTGGGGTGAATAAAATCAAGGTAAGAGTATTTCTAGAAAATTACTTTAACGCTGTATAGATCATTTCCCCACCTCCAACTTTAACCTCAAATTTACCCAATACTAATATTGCATTTCACACCCAACTGGACAAAAAAAATTCTCAATGCTGCAATGTAGTTCTTGAGGTGGTTATTAGCAAGTATACAAGATCTACTAAAGATCATAAATCAACCTTAATCTTGACATTACTTACAATGTGACTTATTTGTCAAACGGTCTAATTTTTTTCCAAGGCAAGAAAAGCAGGAACACATTCAGGAGTGTTGGGTACGCAAAACTGAGCTGCAAAATTAGCAGATCCCTAATAAATAGAACTTTTTCCGATTAATCATTGATTGAAAGTATTCAAATATTCACTGATAAACAAAATTTGCAGAGGAATCATTTTCAATGACATATCTTAAGCACCTCTAAATACTTTTTTATTGGAAAAGAGCTTAAAAAGTGTAAACACCAGGTTGTGATTAAGCACCTAGGGTTGAACTCTCGTATTAGGTTTAATTTGCATTTTATTATTTAGCAAAAATAAATAAGCATTAAGCCAGGCAGGGGTTTTGCTAAACTAAGACAACATGAACCAGTGACACTGAGTTTTAAAACTAAGAGATTTGTGCACGAGTATCAGCGCTTCCCTTCCTTACCAAACTTTGACAAGAGAAAAAATGTCGTGTCATAGTCAGCTGTATCTCAAACTCAAGGCAATACATTTCAAGTTGGTGAAAGGTCACATGATGCAATTTTAAAGAAGCGTTATTTTTCACTGTTTCCTTTGCCCAGTTCCTTCTTAAGATTCGCCAGGTCGTAACAAAGCTACGCTGGTTCCGGAGGGATTTGTTTCTATTTTTAAACGTCAAATGTTGTCACCAGGAGAATTACGGCCTGTGGAAGGGAAGGTGGCCCTGGCTCAGCCCGGACCTTTACAAACACCAACCACCGCATTCCGGTCGTCCCAGAGAGGACTGACTAACTCGGGGGTGGGAGGTTCAGGGAGAAATAGAGCCGGAACCAGCTCGGGGGCAGAGAAGGGAAGTGAAGGCCGCGCCGCCCGAACACCCTCCCTCCCAGTTTCACTCACGTTGACAGCTTTCTTGTCCAGAATAAAACTCCAGGCCACAGTTCCCGGAGCTGCACGGCCCGGCCCAGGTTGCCTTTGATCTGGCCCAGCATGTAGTTGGACTCCTGGTCTAGACGCTCCGCGTACGGCAGCAGCTGGTTGTACAGGATCTCCTTCTGCGGCTTGAAGCCCAGCATCTCCTCCCGTCTCCGCCGCCGTCTCCACTCGCTGCCGCTCTCCTCGCTCATGTCGAGCATTTGGCCTGGCCTAGGATCACTAGCCGGCCACGTCTCACCACCTCCCAACTCCCGATCCATCTGAGGCGCCGAGACCGGCGGATGTGCGGGAACCACAGCTCCCTCTCCTCCGCCCCACACCAACCAAAACTCCGTCACCAACTGACACACTTCCGGTCTCTGATCCCATCAGCCGGTGGGGGAGGGGGAAACCGGCAAGAGAGGGAGTTTTAAAAGAGTTTGAGGAGGTGGGCGAAGAAATGGAAGTGAACAGTCGGGAAGTGAGGGTGGGTGGTAAATGGGCTGTTCAAGGAGGTGGGAAGATTGATAGACGGGATAGGAAATGGAGGGGGAGGAGGAATGAGGAAAGGGAGATAGAGGTAAGGGGGAGAATGGTGTGGGATGGAGATGTGGGAAATGGATGGAGGGGAGAGATCAAGGCAGAGATCGACAAATTCTTGATCTCAGAAGGAATCAAAGGCTACGGGGAGAGTGCAGGGAAGTGGAGTTAAAATGCCCATCAGCCATGATTTAAATGGTGGAGTGGACTTGATGGGCCGAATGGCCTTACTTCCACTCCTATGTCGTATGGGAGGGGCAATAGGGGGTTGAGTGGGAGAGAGGTATGAGTATGGATGGAGGGTTGAGAAGGATAGAGGAGGAGGAGAATTGAAACATGGGGGAGATGGAGGGTGCCTGGTGCTTAGCAGTAGAGAGATGGGGGAATAGGATATAGATGGAGTGGATGGGGAGAGTAACAAAATGAGAGGGCTGGATGGAGAGAGTAGCAGATGAAGGAGGACATCAAAAGGAGAGGGAGTGAATAGAAAGGGGAGAGGATACACAGTTGTTAGAACAAGAGGGAGGGGATGGGGAGGATAATGGGAGATGGGGATGGAAGAATGAACTGAAACAGCATATGTGGAGCAGGAATGAGCAGAGGCAGGGAATGTGGAGGGGGGAGCAAGCAGAAACGAATGAGGAGGATTGAGTGAGCTGAGGTTGCTATGGAGTAGATGAGAAAAGAGGAGTGAGTGTAGAGGGAGTAGAAAGGAAGAATAGAGAGGTAGCGGAGGCAGTAGGAATGGGGAAGCATGTGGGAATTGGGAGAAGAGAAAGGGGATATTTAAGAAGGACGGAAATAAAGAAGGGAGTGCTGGGAATAAGAGATATGAAGGAGAGTGATTGGAGTGCGGGGAAGGTGGAGGGAGTGTGGTGTAGGGAGGCAGTATGGTGGCACAGTGGCTAGCAGTCAAAAGCCCACAGTCCAAAGATATGTCAATTAGGTGGATTGTCATGCTAAATTGTCTCAAGTGTCCAGGGAAGTGCAGACTACGTGGAATAGCCACAGTAAATATGGGGTTACAGGGATAGGGTGGGGGTCTGCGTCTGGGTAGGATGCTTTTCAGAGGGTCACTGTAGGACTCAATGGGACAAATCATCTCATCCATGCTGTAGGGATTCTGTGTTTCTTCCTTTACTCTGCATAACTGTAATTGTCTCTTACAAAAGCTCTGCAGATTGATCTATAAGAGATGAATTCACATACAGAAGGAAATTTAAGTAGTCATCCACTTGGAAGATAGTTGGTGATTAGGGGTCAGTCATCTCCGCTCCAGGTGTAACTGAGGATAATCTCCTTGACATAACCAGCTATAGATGATTCATCAATGACCATTCTACACCATAGGTCAGAAGTGGGGCTGTTTGCTGATAATTGCATAATGTTTAGCATTGCTTAAAGCTCATCAGATACTGAAGCAGTCCATGTCTAAATGCAACATGACCTGGACAATATCCAGGTTTGGCCTGACCATTGGCAAATAACATTGCCTGGCACTTGTGTGACACGAATGACCATCTCAAATAATAAAGAATCTAAACATTGACCCTTGATATTCAATGGCATCACCATCACCAAATTCCCCCACTGTAAACATCCTGGGTGTTACCATTGACCAGAAACTGACCTAGACTCACCATATAAATGCTATGGCTATTCGAGCAATTTAGAGGCTAGGAATTCTGCAATGAGTAATTCATCTTCTGACTCCCTCAAGCTCATTGAACACATCCAAGACACAATTCAGAGGTGCAACGGAATATTGTCACTTGCCTAGATGAGTGGAACTCCAAAAACACTCAAGAAGCTTGATTGTCATCACATCCACAAACATTGACTTCCTCTACCCATGTGGTTCACCTAAGCAGCATTGTGGACCATCAGCAAGGCATTCTGCAGTAATTCACCAATATTCCTTAGACAGCACCTTTTAAATCAGCAACTTCTTACCTGGGCCACAGACAACATGGAAACTCCACCACACCCTCCAAGCTACTCACCACCCTGACTTGTTAATATATTGCTTTTCCTTCACTGTTGCTGGGTCAACATCCTGGAACTTATTCCCACACAGGATTGTGGCTCTACCTACACCAAATGGACTGCAGTGGTTCAAAAAGGCAGTTTACCACCACCTCCTCAATAGCAGTTAGTGTGGGAAATGATGGCCCAACAGAAATGTTAACATCCCCTGAGCAAATCTTGGAAAACAAGACTTGTTTGATGCGAATGAATTTGAGAAACGTTACACATAGGAAACATACAACTGCAGGAAATATTCGGATGTGATAATTCTGAGAAAAAGAAAATACAACCATTCAGATCAGATACAAGTTGTGACATAAGCCTACAGTCATAAAACTACAAGTGAAGATTGATACCAGAAGCAGAATAACTTCAACCCATTCAAACAAAAGCAGGAGATCCTTCCTGAAAATGTGAAAGAAAATAATTAACGAAATGTGTTCTAAAAACAAATGATGTCATGGTAGCAGCATATAGGGGTTCCTGGATTTGATGACTAGAAATAAGCAAAATCTGAAGGACACGAAAAGGAAAAGTTGCTAACAGCACATCCAACACCATTGGAACAGGTGATCTTCAATCCTGGAACATAAAAAGAAATTTCTATAAAAACCTAGCAGGTCTGGTAGCATCCCTGATCAACATCTCTGTTTCAAGCTTGCTGTCATACTGCAGCAAAGCTCAACACAATTTGAAGAACAGCACTTCATTTTCCACTTGGAACCTTGCAGCCTTCTGGACTTAATATCAAATTCAACAATTTTATGAATTGAGCGCCTTCTCCAATCCCCACACACCAGCCCTTGTCATCACATGTGCTGCTACCCCAGACAACCCATTGTCGGCTACTCATAGTTACGATAAGCAGCTATTCGTTCTCCAGACTAATGTTTTACTACTCCTTTGTCCAACTGCTTTTCTCTTTGGGCTCTATCCCCAAAGCTCATGCCTGCCTCCACCAATCTTCTGCATTATTACCAACCTTTCCGGAGCTACTGTCAGTTCTGAAGAAGGGTCACTGGATCGGAAACACATTAACAGTGATTTCTTTCCACATATCTCCACCAGTCAATCCTCAATCCTGGAGCTGAGCAGTTGTGAAAAGTTGTCCATTATGTCAGTAAACCATGAAATAAGAAAGACCACATTAAGAATCCAAGGCCCATAAAAAGTGCCCTCCCATCAGATTCAATGAAGATATGGTGCAAGTGTACTCAAAGTTTCAATGAAATAATTGGATACTTTTAAGATTTTGAGTGTCCTTTCACTCTGTCAGCCATGCAATGATTGATTCTCTCCCCATGTAAAGTACATACAGCTAAAAGTAATGCTTTAAAGTCAGACCCAAAGATGATAGAAATGATGATGCTTGCTAGAATTCCGTGTCGCAGACCCTACAGATTAGATGAATTTCATTGTGGTGAATGAGAGGCCAAATGAAGGACAAATTTTTTTTAGTTCCCGAAGATCTAAAAGAACCCATAAAGAGGGGTCATTGTCCTTTTGCACCAGTTGCTGAAAGTAAGCACACAGGTACAGCAGGCAGTAAAGAGTTGGCCTTCATAGTGAAAGAATTACAGTATAGGTTCAACTTCATTATAATACCACCCTCAGGGACATGTCCAGATGGTCCAAAGAGCCTTGTAAACTGTTCAATGACAAAGGAAGAATGGAACTTTACCTTTCCTGTGACTTCATTAAACAACCCCAAAGCTGACATGAAATCCTAAATCGATGTAAGTAGGAACTAGTTAAGCGGTGATAGCCTAAACAGTCTCCTAGGCAGGCAGTAAAGCAAGTTAGAATTAAACAAAAATAATTGAAGCATTACAAGCCTCACGTGTGATTATTTCAAACACTGCGAACCAACTGTTAATGGGAATGCATAAAAATGAAGATAATGCAAAGAAGCTGCAAGGCCATTTGGACAGGCTGAATGGGCAATAACACTGGATGTAGAATATAATATGGATAATTATGAGGCTATCCACTTTGATAGAAGGAATGGAGATGCTAGGTATTTCTTAACTGGTGAAAGATTGGGAAGTATTTATACCCGAAAGGTCCTGAGTAACTTTAGTTATGTCACCGAAAGCTAACATACAGGTGCAGCTGACAATTAGGAAGGAATTGTAAGAGGATTTGAGTAGGGAAGTAATGATGTCTTGCATCATTGCAAAGAACATTGGAGAGACCTCACCTGGAATATTGTGTACTGTTTTGATCCCTTTGCCTAAGAAACAATATACTTGCCATAGAGGAAGTGCAGTGAAGGATCAACATACTAATTCCTGGGATGATGGGACTGCCCTGTGATGACAGAATGGGCCTGGATTCTTTTGAGTTTAAAAGAATGAGAGGTTTTCTCAAAGGAAGTTAAAAAATTCTTAAAGCACTTGTACAATTTTCTCTTTCTTGGGGGTGTGCTGTCTTTCTAAAACCAGGGAACACAATTCAGAACAAGAAGCAAGGCATTTAGGCCTACGAGAGGAAGAAATTATTCACTCAGATGGTGGCAATATTTTTGGAATTCTGTATCCCAGAGTGCTGTGTAAGCTCAGTCATTAATTACATTTCAGATAGACATTAGTAGACTTCTAGTTACTAATTATATCAAGGACTTTGGGATAGCGTTGGAAATTGGCAGAGGCAGATGATCAGCTACTAATTTACAACATTAGGATCATGCTTGAGGGGGGTGAATGGCCTACTTGTGCTCCTTTCTTCCTATGATTTGTGGAAAGAGAGATAGGTTTTCTGGAAATCTTAAAGGACGAATTAGGTAGAAAGATTCAGGTAAGAAATTCCAAAACTTCAAGATTAAGCACAAAAAACACAACCATCAGTGGGAGAGCAATTAAAAGCTGAGATGTGCAAAAAAGGCAGAGTTAGAGCTGTACAAAGATATTGGATGAATGTGAGACTGATGGAGATAATAGGGAAAGGATAGAGCAAGTTCATGGACAATCTTGAAAGCAAGACTGAGAATTATTCAATGAAAGCATTGCAAAACTGGGAACCAAGCACAGCAGCAAATGGATACACTAGACTGACAAAACAGGACTCAATAAATTTTCCTAATAGTGGCAAAAGTCATTGATAAAGGAGCAATCACCACATTAACCATGATGCATGATACATGAGTTGGAATGTGTCGTGGTCCACACCAAGTGGGAAGTAGCAAAGGTGGAATCAGCAACAGCATCGACATCCAGATGTCAACCATTTGAGGCATTTCTGTTTTTGGACAGAATTTATTAAATAATCCAGATTGTGCTAAGAATTGCACCATAAACTAATTTAAGATCAGTTGAGCTCATAATGAGATGAATTTGCATTTTCTAGAGGTACATATATGAATACAAGAAAACTGTGTTATGTGAGCAAAAGCAACTCATAAATATATCACACCTTTTCTTTGAAAAAAGGGTCCCCTGAGACAGCCAGTCTTTGCTGCATTTCAATGGCAACACCTGACAAATCAGAGTTTGATCGGTCTGAGAACTAAGATCGAAAGTTAACTGTTCCTGTTGCATCTCCATGCCAATGATAGCCCAACCATTTAGCACCTTTTCCTCATGCCATATGAATTGGTGTCCACATTGTCAAGTATCTTGCACTCTTGTCCTGATGTGTGCAAGACCAAAAGCTTTAATTTTTCTTTTTATCAAATGTTTAAATACTTCGAGAAATATTAAATATAAAGTGCCTTTGTCACACCAGCTTTTCAGTACTTTTCAGGCTTGTTGAAAGTCCTTGATGGGCCTCATTAACAACCACTGTTATGGTCATGGGCCTGCCTCCTTGAATTAACATAATGTTTGCCAACAACAATTGGGAGAAAATATCTTCAGAGACAAGCAACAAATCTGAACCCAGAAGCTGTCACTGCAGCTATTATGTCAACAATCCTTGTCACTAGAATTCATGGTTTTTGTTCCCATGTCCTACTGCTTGATGCTCACTGCAGGCAATGATAATTTTCATACATTAGATTCATAGCAAAAATAATGAATCCATTTTAGGATGTTTTTCAGATTGGATACTGACACGGCACACTTGTTGAGGTTCTCTGCAGGAATTTTGGATAGTAGTGCTCCAGATCCAGGACTTTGGTGTGGAAGATAAACACCGAGATTCATTCCTTTATGGATCAGGAGGAATGGAGGATATTTTTAATCTTGTCACCCTCTCACTCAATATTATTACTTGTATCATTTCCAAAAGTTAGTACATTACTTTGAAAATATAATTCACACTTTTATGGCTGCCAGTTTAGAAGCAAATTCCCGTACAGGAAGCAGTAGATGTGCCAATCCTTTTGAAATATATTGAAATTTGCTGCTTCAAGGATACACAAAACATGTTGCTGCAAATCATAAACAATTGTTGCTTCTAACCACTGCCCATTGTCTAGATGTAGAGTGTCATCCTCATGCTCTGCAACATATGGAACTGGCACAGGAGCACCATGACAATTTGAAGTATTTCTTTAGCTCCTTCATCTTGTTCATGGCCTTATCAATAATTGTCATCTTCATCTGATCATTGCAGGATCCTGTCATTTCAATAAATACATCAATTAACTCATTCAACATCTCGACTATCTCAGAGACAGCTGCAGAGCGTAACCATTGTTATGATTTCGTATGTTCCATCAATGAATAGCAGTTTAGAGAAGTCCTCCCCCGATGGGAATTTGATTTAGTGTTTTGAATTCATTGAACTGGGTGTGGTTTGTTTGCCTTCCAATAGCCATCATCATCCTGTTCTGTTGAACCTATCCAGTGTATCACAAAGTCCATCTATCAATGTTCCCTTTAATTCTTTTGCTAGCTACATGGGCTCTGAATCATAAGTCAGTGCCATGATTAGTGTGCCAACACCGAGTGCCATGCACGGAGGCTTGGAGTTGTGCAGCTTACAAGGAACATTGACTGACATCACCTGCTTTGGATCTTTATAACTATAATGGCATTCAGGATTACAGCATTATTAAATGTCCTCTGAATGTAATCCTCCAGCTGCTTGTTCTCATGCAACAGTATAACTAACCCTTTCTGTTTCTGCATTTCATCCCAGTAGAGCTGTCATCTTCTGGTATACGAGAGTAAAACATTACACACTTAGCATGTGGCAGGTGTATATAGTTACAATGAAGTGACAGCAACATGTTCTTGTTTGCTTGAATTTTAATGTCATGATGGCTTCGCAGTCCTTGGCAAGATCTCCTGGAAAATGACGTGGGAAAATTCCACTCTCCCCAAATGTAATCTGACCTCCTCAAGAAACAAATATTCATGGCAACAACACTGTGTTGAGCTGATGGAACACAGCAGGCCAGGCAGCATCAGAGGAGCAGGAAAGTTGACATTTCAGGTCGGGATCCTTCTTCAGAAATGGGGAGGTCGAAGGGAGCTGGGAAATAAATAGAAAGAGGAGGAGCGGGGCTGGGAAAGGTAGGTGGGATAGTGATAGACGAGTGAAGATAGGGAGTGGTGGAGATTGGTCATGGGGCAGATAGGTGGGAGAGAAAATGGACATGTTGTGTCAGGTCAAGGAGGCAGAGACGAGAGGGAGGGTTGGACATGGGGTGAGGCCAGTGGTGGAAAAATTTTAAAATTGATGAATTCCATGTTTAGGCCATGAGGCTGTTGGCTCCCGAGGGGGTATATGAGGTGTTGCTCCTCCAGTTTGTGGGTGGTGTCATTGTGACAGTGGAGGAGGCCCAGGATGGACATGTCACCCAAGGAGTGGGAGGAAGACTTACAATAGTTGGCAACTGGAAGGTGTTGTTGTTTGTCACATACAGAGCACAGATGCTCTACAAAATGGTTCCCAAGTCTATGCTTTGTTTGACTAATGTAGAGGAGGCCACATTGGGAGCAGTGGATACAGTAGACCAAGTTGATGATATGCAGGTGAATCCCTGTCTGATATCAAAGGTTTGGTTTGGGTCTTGAATGGAGGTGAGTGGGGAGGTGTGGGGGCAGGTGTAGCACTTCCTGCAGTTGCAAGGAAAGGTGCTGGGGATGGTGGGGTTAGTGGGGAATGAGGTGCGGACGAGGGAGTCACGAAGACAGCAGTCCTTATGAAGGGAAGATAGGGGAGGGGAGGGAAATATCTCTTTCATTGTGGGGTCGGATTGTAGGTGGTGGAAATGGTGGAGAATGCTACTCTGGATGTGGAGGTTGGTGGGGTCATATGTGAGGACAAGGAGAATTCTGTCTTCATTTTTGTTGTGGGGAGGGGTTGTGAGGCAGATGTGTGGGAAACGCAAGAGATGCAGTTGAGGGCATTTTCAATCACGGGACGGGATAATTATGGTCCTTGAAATAGGAGGACATCTGGAATGTTCAGGAAACATTCGCAGCAGATGTTATCCTTGATCATGGTGGCCTCCACAGAAGTGTGAACATGCCAAACCTATCTCTGCTGTCATCATCACTTTCCAATCAACTAGATCAGGGATGTTACTACACACCTCTGGAGCAGTTGAAACTTGAACCCAGACTTCTTGGCTTAGAGTCAGGGATTTTTACTATTGCACCACAATTGCCCTCTGCTACCATTTATACCTACCCTCCCTTTATTTTCTCAGATAACTAAAATCTGTTTAACATTTGGGACCCTTTTCACACTGGTCTGCTTAGTGGTAATTTAAACTGCTTCCATGCTTCTTGTTTGTGCTTGAGTCTTCTTTTCATTGTGTGCTCAATTGTTATTTTGTTATATTGCAGTTAGGATGTGATTTTAAGGCAATTTCAGAAACCTTTCATACCAGTGCCCTCTATTGAACGATAAAGACTGTAACTTCTGAAGAAACCCAGCAGGTCTGGCAGCATCTGTACATATAGAAACAGAACGAATGTTCCAACTCCAACATGAATCTTCTTTGATTTCTGAAATAATTCAGCAGTGATCCTTTGTGACAAATAAAGATAGTGCACTTTTACAGATTCAGTTTCTAATTTACAATTTCTGGTCCACCACATGGCAGACATGTGGTTTCTTGAAAGAATTTGATGATTTAAAGTTTCGGTGAAAATATTGTAAAGTGAAGATTTGTGATTTCTTGAAGTTGAATATCTAGAGTGTTGGTTCTCATGAATGTCCAAAGTGGAAGAGGTCAATTACTTTGGCTATTTGATGATTTACAACTAGTTTCAGAGTCTACTTGCTGATATCTGATGGTTTCAATAGATCTGCTGGATCTTGTTAAAGATGGAGTCTATGACACCAGTTTTGAGCACGTAGCCCTTTGGTTGATATTTTTCCTCAGTATGAAACATAGAGACAGTAAGAAACTCCATAGTCTTTAGGTGTTGGCACATCCTTAAATAATCAGATCTATGAATTTCACAGGTTCTTTGAGTAACTTCACCTATCTTCATATTTAATTGTCCAAAGACTTGATAATTTCTGCAGACAAATGCCAACAGTCACATGATTTGTCAGCAGCTTCCTCAACAGCTTGTTTGTATCTAGTTTTTAGAAGAATATATCAAACATTCATCATATGGCATGCCTCGAGTATGGGCACTAGCTTATGAAATTCCTTGTGCATCGTCTTTGCTCCATCACTTTTTCAGTTACAATTTTGTCCCTAAGTCATTGAAGAATGCTTCTTCCCACTGCATCCATAAATTTTGGTCATTCCTCTCATGATTTATAGCTGCCCCATCATCTTACTTACACTCTACAGCAATTTCATTATTAATTAGTTTACAGTTATTGTCTTTGCAACTAGCTGATCTGCATGCAATTTTCATCCCAATATGTACCTGCCAGAATAGTATGAGTTCACCAGGAGCTTCAGATCTGAGTTTCAATGACTTTTATAACAATGCTAATTTCACTTCAGACTGATCATTGTTCACCAATGGTTTCCTGAGCTTGGTTCAACCTGGTCAGATGATTATAGCCGCCATTTTAGGTCTATATTTGTCCTTTATTAAAAAGTCATTTTAATACATTAAAGTCTTGGATAATAGGACAGATGATAGAGTTAGGTGTTAATAGTCCCTTTTTACAAAGATTGTAAAAATCCATAAGTGCACATATTAGACATGAAAGGTTGCCTACAACTAACTATGTTGAAAATGCAACAGATCCTTAATCTGGAACACACAAATGAATCATATTTCCATAGGTAGTTTAGCAGATGGAAAGAAACAAAATCAATTGGTGACAGCAAGAAATGAAAAACTCTCTGGGTCCCTGTTCTTCGTTCAGCATCTCAAAAGCATTGATAAAGCAAATGAAGAAATATCAATTCACTGATAACTAGACAAATATAATTACCGTTGAGATTATGAGACATCAGTTAAACAGTTTTGGGTTCAACTATAATAACTCAAGGATGATAAGAACATTTCAAACTGTGAATTCTTTATAATCTTATTGGGATAGAGATTTCTTTTTAAACTTTATACTTGTGTTTCTGTGTCTGGATTGGGTGTTATAATTTATTATTTTCTCAGGGTTAGTAAATCATAAAATTGTTCTTTATTTCGCTCAAGAAAACATCTTAATTCTGATATAGTAACTATGTTTAATTGAAATATGACATAGCTGCATGTTAAAAGGAGTTAAAAATCTTTATTGCAGCCAACTGAGGTTAAAAAGGGGGAGCTGATTCACTCCTTTTCAGGTGGTCATAATAGCTCCCTCCACATGAATACTGTATCCAAGACAAAAAACTACTTAGTTAAATTAAGAGTCTAAAGGATAGCTATCTGGTATCCAAATAGATCGTTTGAAATATAACCTTTCACAAAACCTGTTTTGGTTGTTATTTTCAGATGGAATGCCTTGCACTTTCTTCCTTCTAAAACCACCTATGGCCAGGGCATCAAAAATATTTAACACCCTCTCAGGTCTGCTGTCAGCAAAATTCAGAACAGTTTGTATAACCTCTTTCCTTTGTTTTACCTTAATGACATACACCCAAAACATAACAATCCTATAAACCAATATTTGTAACAGAGTTTCTTGAAAATGTAATAAATATGTGGTAAAACAGAGCCAGTAGCTGTTATGCATTTCGATTTCCAAAAGGCACTTTTTAAGTGTCCCATAAAAGGTTGCCACACAGAATAAAAACATTTGGCATCGTGACCAATGTATTGGAATGAATAGAGGATTGACTAATGAACAGGAAACAAAGTCAGGATAAATGGATCATTTAAAGTTTTTGGGAAAACTTTGAGAGACATCCGTAATACACTGTAGCACCCCTGAATTGTGCAAAGCCAAAGAAGAACTCTCCACAGCATCATCAAAAACAATGGCTACCCAAAAAGCGAATTACGCCATACTTATTCAACAGACAACAACAGAAAGGCATAGCATGCCCGAATACACCCAACACCCTACCATGCATCAAGAACGTATCAGAGGTGACCACTAGACCACTCCAACCACTGGGAACTGTGGTAGCACACAAACCCACAGCTACACTATGATAACTATTGACAGGAACAAAGGATCCCATACCCACAACTAACAGGACCAATATTATATATAAAATCCCATGTAACGACTGCCACAAACACTACATTGGACAAACCGGGAGAAAACTGGCTATCAGGGTATATGAGCACCAACTAGCTACCAAGAGACATGACCAACTATCACTTACTTCCATACACTCGGACAAAGAAGTCCACCAACTCGGCTGGGACAATGTCACCATTCTTGGAGAAGCCAACCAAAGACATGCATGGGAATTCCTAGAGGCCTGGTACTCAACCCGGAGCTCCATCAACAAACGTGGAAACCATATACCAACCACCAAGAAGCAGAGCTGGAAATGAGGCCAACTACCACACCAAACCGGACAACATAAATAAAAAGCAAAACAGACTAACAATGCTTCTAAGAGGTGCACTGATGCTGATACCTAGTATGGTGATGAAATGTCTGCAAGCCTATCTACAAGCTCAGCAAACAAATCAACAACCCCATAAATGGATCATTTTCAGGGATGCAAACTGTAACTAGCAGGATAACAATGGGATCAGTACTGGGGCCTCAGGTGTGTGTAATCTACATTTAACACATGAATAAATGAATTACTGTGCTGTAATCACATTTGCTGATGATGCTAAGTAGGCAGGAAAGCAATTGCTGTGTGGTATATAGAGTCAGCAAGGGGATAGAAATAGGTTGAGTGAGCGGGCTAAAAATTGGCCAATAGAATATCAAACATGAAAATGTGAGGTTGTTCATTTTGACATGAAGAACAGAAAAGCAGAATTTTATTTAGATTGTGTTTGCTGGCAACTGCTTGGTCTCAGTGAAATTTCTTAAATTGAAATAGAGAATGATAAAAACATCACAAACTCTTAAAATAAAAAGCTTAGTACTTATGTACTTAACAAAGTAGAGAAAGAAACTTAAGAATTTTTAAAGTTAAATTTAAAAATTTTTTATGTTGCACATAATACATTTAAAAATCAGAGGTGAGCATGCACAGCCAGAATTTATAGTCAGATCATTGGTGTCAGCAGACATTTTGTACTTTTTAAATAGAAAGACACTGCAGAATAATGAAGTTTGGAGAAATTTGCGTGTTGTGGTGCTTGTAATGAGGTCAGTCAGAGGGGATCCATAGAATTTGAGTTCCCTGATTGGGGATGTTAACCAGGTCCAATCAGAGAACACCGTTGACAGACCTAAACATGAGGGTCAGAGTTTCTGTTCACTCTGAGAAAGTCAGATCAGTGTCAAGTACTATGCACATGTAAATAAAGGGTAACTTGCTGATAGGATATACAGGCCTCAGTGGAGCTAATTCAGGTGTCCTTGTATGTGAATTTCAAAAAGTTAGCACGTAATTGTGGCAAGTAATTAGGAACACAAATGTCTGTGTATATTGTAAAGGAGACGTAGCAGAAAAGGAAAGTCTTGCTAGAGTTGTGTAGGCCATTAGTGACATCACAACTATAGTATTGCATGCAGTTTTTGTGTCCTTATTTCAAGAGGAATATCCTTGTATTAGAAGCAGTTCAGAGAAACTTGGGTTGTCTTGTGAGGAAAGATCAAACAGATTGGGTCTGTACTAGAGATAATGGGAACTGCAGATGCTGGAGAATTCCAAGATAATAAAATGTGAGGCTGGATGAACACAGCAGGCCAAGCAGCATCTCAGGAGCACAAAAGCTGACGTTTCGGGCCTAGACCCTTCATCAGAGGGTCTAGGCCCGAAACGTCAGCTTTTGTGCTCCTGAGATGCTGCTTGGCCTGCTGTGTTCATCCAGCCTCACATTTTATTATCTTGGGTCTGTACTAAGTGGATTTAAGACAAATGGAAACGATTGCAGTGAAGCATATGGGGGTTTAACAGAAGAGGTGATTTGAGGAACTTTTGCCCTCATGGAGGAATCCAAAATAGATGCCACATTTCCGTAGAAGAGATCACGTTTTACAGATAAACATCTTCATATTTCAGATTAATACCATTCACTTATATTAGCATGGCTGCCTCCAGGTGACCGGAGTGGTTCAGGAAAAGCTGGAACTGAGAACATCCGGTAGAGGTAGGGAGGGGACGGCAGGAGTCGAGTGTGTTTACTGGGGAGACGGCTTGTCACGGTGCCCTCGCTCTCTGCTGTTTGATGTGCAGTGTGGTTAAAGTAACAGTTTGCTTCGGTTTATTGTTGATAATGTCAAAGGTGGGGTCACTGGCTGCGCGATTCAAATCAATAGATTATGAAATTAGTGGCCGAGTACAGGGTAAGTGTGTGGGGATAAAAATAGAGCCTTCAGCATGAGCTCAGGACAAATCGCCGCGCACCCTCCTTCCAACGCGCTATTTATCTTTCTTAAAAAAAAGACTGCGGTGGAGCGCATTCACGTCCGAATTTTATAAAAACCGTGAGGTTTAATTTTGTGCCTAAAATAGGAAAGGGCTGGTACCTAACAGCCCCTCCTGCACGAACAGAGAAAGGCCAGGACTGGGGCAAAGTGCTGGTTCAAAAACAACGATGACTTTTCTGATCGAGACCAAATGTTGAGTCAATGCGGAAAATGCAACACTTTATTCGTGTTTGATTAAATCAATGAATATGTGTCTAATTTGGCAGTTTTGAAAGTCGGTCGTTGAGAAGCAAAATTGGAAAAAGCAGCTGGGGAAACTGGCATCTGCTATGATCAACTGAAAGCTGTGAACAATTAGCCACAAATAACTTTTTTCCCTACAGCCCCTAAGGCCGGGAGCGTATGTAAAAGTTTACAGTCGTCAATTATTTCTATTCTGGTCGTTGGCGACTGTCAGAGACCTTTAACATTTGCTCATTGGTGTGATCCCATGCATAATTTGCACACGCATCCAGCCACCTATTGCACAGAAACCAGATTATCCTGGAAACTGAAATACAGTAGAAAAAAAATTCAGGTCTGGCAGCATCGGCGGAAATAGAAAGACGTAACCTTTCAGGTTTAAGTGACCTTTTCGTATCGACCCTCAAACGTCAACTTTCACTCAATCTGATACCAATCTTGACCATTTTAGATGGTTACAGAAAATATACTGAAGGTCCACTTGGTCATAGCCAATTTCTCCTTGTTGTGGTTATTATCCTTTAATATTATTCCTATGGCTGAAGTTAAGAATTGGAGTCAAAAAAATTTTGGAATTTTTTGAAAAAAGGGCAGCACAGCACTTACCTTTGAAAACTGGTAATAATCAGTAGTAAGTCAGGTGATTAGCAATTAAAAGGAAGTTTGTTAATAATTGTTGAAAATGTTTTGTAGATTAAACATTCTACCAATAACAAAGTTGTGTTCAATTATAAATATTTTGTTAAAATACTGCAAAGTTATACTCCACATGTTGAAATATATTCCCTGTATTATCTTTTTAGAACTCTTAAAATTAACATTTTTCTGCAGACATTAATCAGTTGTTTCTTCATAATGGTTTAAGCAAGCTGCCTGCATTCTAAACATCCTCAGTGCCCAGTAGCTTCAAAATTGAAATATAAAGGCATAACTCCCCTATTTGCAAATCTGCTCATTTCTCCAAGAATCTCAGTGATAACATTTACTGCACTGTCTGAAGGATAAAACTCCAGTTTGTCTCTTATTTTGTGTCCATGCCTGGATTTGAGTGCTTGTAGTCACTAAGTCTTAAGAAATCTGATGAATAGTTACATTTATTTCCAGTTTTTTGCTATCCACTGCATTATGTAATTTCACCGGGGGAAAAAGTATCAGGATTGCATATTTCTGACACAGAAGTGGTGGTTGGGGGGTGCGGTTTGGGTGGTAGAATGCTGGAAACGCTGGAGATCAGGCACCATTTGTGCAAAGAGAAGCAGAGGTCATGGGCTAAATTTTCCCAATGGAGGTGGGGAACAGGAAGCGTGGGTGTTTTGAGCCCTGAATTTACCTCAGTGCAAATCTGATTAAAGCTCATATTTTTACATGCATGAGCCCTTAATTGATGTGAAGACTGCTTCCCTGGTAAGCTGGTTGTTGAAGCTGGAACATGAATTACAGTCTTGGGTCATGAGCAATAAATACATTGTATTAAATTTAAGATTGAGTAAATTGCCATTTCTGTAAGAGGAGTGGTTGGGGCGCCGGATGGTGTGAAGGGAAGAAGCAAAACAAAGTTGATCTGATACACCACTGTATTTGCATGGAAAAGTGTGGTGGTAGGCTTGAGAGTCTTTAGAGGAATGGTTAAGTTTATTAAGGGAGTGGCTCATTTGGAATGCTGCAAGTAGAAAGGAAGATTGTTTGTTTGAATTTTACTCACTTTGTAAGCAGTGAAAATGAAGGAGGATGATATGTAAATATAGTGACTGGTGAGCTGGAAAGAAAAACACTGTTGATTCTTGAAGGGAAAGGATAGGTTGAGAGCAAAAATGAAACAATTACAGTTCATGGCCCTTCCAACCAGGGTTGAAGGGTTGTAGATAAAGGAAAATAAATCAGAAGCACTGCTGTTAAGTTAGCATTGTTAGAACACGTGATGAAGAAACTCTGAGAATGGCAGAGAGTCATTTCAGGAAGTTTGGTGGAAGAAAGTAATTGATATTGGATGATAGTCAGTCCCCAGAAATGGTGATAGGGAAGTCCAGGAAAGGATGGAAGAGTTGGAAATGAGCCATGTTAAAGCAAAGTGAGTGAAAAATTAAAACAAAGTTGATGATATTTTCTAGTTCCGGATGCCAGCAGGAAGCAATACAAAACAGTTGTGATGGAGAGAGTGGACCTGAGTTGGAATAAAGAACGTATTCCACGAAAAAAAGAGCATGGCCAGGACCCAACTGGTTTTCCACTGTATATTACTTGGATGAGGTGAAAGGATCATAAGATACAGGAGCAGAATTAGGTCATTTGGCCCATATGTTTGCTCTGCCATTCAATCATGGCTGATATGTTTATCAACTCCCCACCCCGCCGCTGCCTTCTCCCTGTAACCTTTGATCCCCTTGCTAATCAAGACCCTGAGAGGAGACTTGTTAGAGGTCTATAAAATTATGAGGAGGCATGGCTTGGTATCTTTCCTTGGATACGGGGCCCAAAATCACTTGCAATATTCCATATACGATCTGACCAGAGCCTTAGCCTCAGTCATAGTTCTCTGCTTTACTGTTGCAGACTTCATGAAATGAATGTTAACATTGCATTTTGCCTTCCTAACTGCCAACTGAACCTGCATGTTTACTCTGAGGATCCTGAACTCAGACATCCAAGTCCCTTTGTTCTTCAAATTTCCAAAACCTTAACTCATTTAGAAAATATTCTATGCCTCTATTCTTTGTATCAAAGTGCATAACCTCACACTTATTCCATCTGCCATCACTTTGCCGACTCTTCCAGCCAGTCCAATTCCTTGCACAGTCTCTCTGCTTCCTCAATACCAAGGAGTTTCTGTTCTGTATGAGAATAAATCTTAGTTTGGTCGAAAAAGTGTGTTGATGGATGCAAACTATTTGGGCCTCCATTCGAGGAAAAAGAGGAAGCCTCACAGGCTGCCTGGTAGAAGGTGGAGGTTTCAAAGGGCTGGACATCATTGGAGAAATGCAGACTATTAGGGCTTGGAAACTGGAAAAGAACAATGTATCAGAAGGCATTAAAAAGGTTGCAGATATTAAGGTTGGAGAAGAGAGAGAGATGAGGAGAAAAAATGGCAAGCAGTAAAGCTAAGCTTGGGGGGCCCTTTACAGGCTGAAAACAATATTTACCAGGACAGTATGTTTGCAGATCTTGAGAAGCAGGCTGCCAGGGGTTAAGTAGCAACTAGAGTAGCAAAAGCATGTTACAAAGATATCCCATTGGCCCTTCCTGGGTGCATGCTTGACTATTAGCCTATCCTTAATGCTTTCTGGCTCCATTGACTTTTTCAAATACCATTTATTCTTCCTTCAAGTGCTTTTAGCCTAACTGAACCTGTTTCCGACACAGGCATTTGCCATGAAAACCTCACACTGCAACAACTACCTTCTTGCCCCAAAGACATCCCAAGCTTGTCTGTCCATTCCAAGTTGTCAATCTATTTATTGATCCATTTCTCAGCTTGACTACTTTTGGCTTGCCAAGTTGAGAAAGAGGACGTAGTGGGAGATGAAAGAGGAGAGTGAAAAGAAATAAAAACTTACTAAAGTCTGTTATTCTGGAGGGAAGAGGGTAAGAAGAAAAATGGGAAACGTAACCCAAAAAAAGGCTAGAATCTCAACGGGACAGGTACAGGTATGGAGGAAAAGAAACTTGTCATCAAAGGAATATTAAAGTGAGGCTTTTTAAAGTCTGTCAGTGCTGAACCCTTATTTAGGCTAATTTGTTTTGGCTGGTCTTTCCCCAGAAAGCTTGTAAACTAATGAATTGGGTTTGAAAGATATTTAATGCCAGAAATGGGGGAGATATGGAAACATTTGGAATGGTCAGTAGTTTGCAAGGATGGGGTGGGAACTATTTGTGATGAGAGAGAATGGTACTTTCATTATGAAGCCCAGAAATACACTTATTTTCCTCCTTATGACATATTGGAAATCTGACTGCACAGATCTCTTTGTCTTCAAACATGGTTGTTGCTGCTGGGTTGACTAAACCCATTTTATATTAGTGCTAAGAATGGAATGAGCCATCAACTCCATTTGACTGTCAATTGTGCTTGGGGAATTAATGTTCCCACAACAGAAATTTCAGGTTGGAGGGAAAATGGGAACCAAAATTGTTTTTGGCAAATATTTGGTGTTTTCAGTGTGTGAATGAAACATTTGTGATGAATCCCTTGTAATTTTATAGTTTCCAATTATAAAATATTTACAAAGAATTTTTCGAAGTTTTATAAAGGAGAGTTTATGATTTAAAATCAATGTGAAAATTATAGGAATAGTGGACTGCGGTAGTTCAAAAAGGCAGATAATAGATATTAACTCAAGGGTAATTTAAGAAAGTGCAATAAATGCTGGTCCAGTCAGTGCCCTCAATCTGTGGAAAAAATATTTGTAAAATTTAGGAAATAACAATTATGGACAGGAGGTAGAAGCCATATGCAGATGTTTAATTCTCTGTGCTTGAAACCAACCTGATATGAAATAATATAACGTATTATATTGGCTTATTGTTTTAATAGGATGACATGGCTGATATATATTTCTTTTCCTTTTTCCACACAGGGGTCTGTTTCAGAATGGTAAGATGACTGCTACAGAATCATTTGATATTCTTGTAAATCAGTAATGCAAGGTTGGGATAGACCTTTGTGTTTGAATTTATAAGTAACTTGCAATTCTTTCAATCAATAACAATTGTTTGAATGCTGTTGTTGTTTCACCTCCACTATGCAATGCACACTGATACCAAGGTGATAGCCATATAGGGTCATAGTCATAGTCATACAGCACTAAAATAGACCCTTCCCGCCAACCAGTCCATGCTGACCATAATCTCAAATTAACTAGTCCCACCTGCCTGAGCTTGGCCCATATCCCTGCAAATATTTTTTTACTTGTGTATTTATCTAAATGTCTTTTAAACGTTGTAACTGTACCTGCATTCACCACTTCCTTTGGAAGTTCATTCCACATACGAACCACTCAGTGTATTAACAAAAAAGCCCCTCATGTCTTTTTAAAATCTTCCTCTTATCACCTTAAAAATATGCCCAGGAGTCTTGAAGTGCTCCATTTTAGGGAAAAAGAGATCTGCCATTCATCTTATCTATACCCCTCTTGATATTATAAATCTCTAAATTCACCCCTCATCCTCCTACGCTCCAGTGGAAAAAGTCCCAGACTATCGAGTCTCTCTTTATAACTCAAACCCTTGCAACATTCCGGTAAATCTCTACTGAGCCCTTTCCAGCTTAATAATATCTTTCCCTATAGCAGGATGACCAGAAGAAACCTCCCCAACATCTTGTAGAAACTCAACATCATGTCCCAATTCTTACACTCAGAAGTCTGAGTAATGAAGGTCAGTTTGCTAAACGCCGCCTTAACTACAAGTGACGTAAACTTCAGAGAATCCTGTACCTGAACCCCCTAAGTCTCTGTTCTACAATATTACCCAAAACCCTACTATTAATTCTGTAAGTCCTGCCCTTATTTGTTTTGCCAAAATGCAATACCTTGCATTTATCCAAATTAAACTCCATCTGTACCTCCTCAGCCCAGGGATCCAATTGATCAAGATCTCTTTGTAATCTTAGATAACCTTCTTCGCTGTCCACTGTGCCACCAATTTTGGTGTCCTCCTCAAACTTACTAATCATGCTTTCAATATTCTCGTCTAAATCACTTTTATATTAAAAGTTCCAAACAAGTGGACCCAGCATCAATCTCTCTGTATCACCGCTGTTCACAGACCTCCAGCCCTAAGAAAACCCTCCACCATCACCCCATCTCTTGTCAGTAAGCCAATTTTATATCCTAGTGGCAAGCTCACTTTGACTTCCATGTGTTCTAACTTTATTAATTAGTTTATCATACAGAATCTTGCTAAAGGCTTTACTAACACCCAAGTAAATCATTGTCTAGTTCTCTGCCCTCATCAATCTCCTTGGTTACTTCCTCAAAAACCTCAATCAAGCTTTTGAGACACGATTTCCCTTGCAAAAAACCATGCTGACTATCTCTAATCATTCCTTGCCTCCGTAAATACAGGTAAATTGTACCGTTTAGAATTATTTCCAACAAGTTACCCACTGCTGAAGTCAGAGTCACAGGTTTACAGTTCCCAGACTTCTTACATCCTTTCTTAAACAAAGGCACAATATTAGCCACTCTCCAGTAATCTGGCACCACACCTGGATTTATAAATGATGCAAATATTTTTTCAATTTCTTCCCTAACTTCCCACAAGATCCTGAGATACAATAACTCAGGTCCCAGAGATTTAACCACCTTAATATTTTCTAACATGTCTAGCATTTCTTCTTTTGTAATGTGAACTGTTTGCAAAACATCAGTATTTATTCCCCTGAGTTCTCTAGCCTCCATTTCTTTCTCCACAGTAAAAACTGATGCAAAATATTAATTTCTGTCCCATCTCCTGAGGTTCAACACAAAGACAACCTCTTTGATCTTTAAGGGGCTCTACTCTCTCTAGTTGGTCCCTTACTCTTAATGTCCTTGCAGAATGTCTTTGGATTATCTTTTACGGCATTTGCCAAGGCCATCTCATATCTTCTCTTTACGTTCTTGACCTCCCTTTTAAGAATGTCCCGACACACTTTATACTGTTCAAGAGATTCATTTGAACCCACTTGTCTATGTTTAATGTACAATTCTTTTTTATTCTTGACTAGAACCTCAATATCTTTACCCATCATTGTTTTCTAATCCTATCAGCCTGACCTTTCATTCTAACAGGAACATAATGACTCTGAGCTCTCGCTGTCACACTTTTGAAAGCCTCCCACTTACCAGATTGCCCCTTTGCCTGCAAACAGACCACTCTAATCAATTTTTGAAATTTCTTGTTTCATACCATTAAAATTTGTCTTAACCCATTTAAGACACTTTAGTTTTTATGGAAGGTTTCCATAACTATTTTAAAACAAATAGGATTATGATCACTAGACCCAAAGTGTTCCCCTGCTATCACTTCAGTCACTTGCCCTGTCTTATTACCCAAGAGAAGGCCAGGTTTTGTTCCTTCTCTAGTAGGAATATTTACGTATTGATAAAGAAAGTTTTCTTGAACACATTTAACGAATTCTTCACCATCCAAACCTTTAACAATCTTGTTGTCCCGGTCAATGTTTGGAAATTAAAATCACCTACCATTATGACCTTTATTATTCTTCCATGAATCTGAGCTCTCTCGACATATTTGTTCCTCAGTTTCCCTCTGATTATTGGAGGGTCGAAAGTAGAATCCTGTCAAAGTAATCACTCCTTTTCAATTTCTAATTGCAGCCCATATATTTTCACTGGATGATTTTTCAGAAGTATCTTCTCTAATTACAGCAGTAATGTTTTCCTTAATCAAAAATGCCACTCCCCTGCCTCTATTGCTTCTCGTTCTGTCCTTCTTACATCATCTGAAACCCAGAACATTGAGCTGTCAGTCCTGCCCATCCCTCATAGCTTTCACAGAAACTTGGCTGATGTCCCAATCCCATGTTCCCAAATGTGCTCTGAGTTCATCAGCCTTTCCTGTGAGACCCCTTGCATTGAAACAAATGAGTTTAATTCTTCAGAATTACTTTGTTCTCTATCTTGCTTTGTCTTTTCCAAATAACAACATGTTTTTCAGATTAAAAACCAACCTCCTCCACCTTTTCCTGAAGAAGAGTGTAAGCCCAAAACAATAAAATGGTGAGGCTGGATGAACACAGCAGGCCAAGCAGCATCTCAGGAGCACAAAAGCTGACGTTTCGGGCCTAGACCCTTCATCAGAGAGGGGGATGGGGTGAGGGTTCTGGAATAAATAGGGAGAGAGGGGGAGGCGGACCGAAGATGGGCCCTCTGCTCCAACCCCAACCTCACCATCAAACCCGCAGACAAGGGTGGCGCAGTGGTAGTATGGCGGACTGACCTCTACATCGCCGAGGCCAGACGCCAACTCTCCGACACCACCTCCTACCGCCCCCTCGATCATGACCCCACACCCGAGCACCAAACCATCATCTACAACACCATTCATGACCTCATCACCTCAGGGGACCTCCCACCCACAGCCTCCAACCTCGTTGTTCCCCAACCCCGCACGGCCCGTTTCTATCTCCTTCCCAAAATCCACAAACCTGCCTGCCCTGGTCGACCCATCGTCTCAGCCTGCTCCTGCCCCACCGAACTCATCTCCACCTGTCTGGACTCCATTTTCTCCCCGTTGGTCCAGGAACTCCCTACCTACATCCGTGACACCACCGATGCCCTCCACCTCCTCCAGGACTTCCAATTCCCTGGCCCCCAACACCTCATCTTCAGCATGGACGTCCAGTCCCTATACACCTGCATTCCGCATGCAGATGGCCTCAAGGCCCTCCACTTCTTCCTGTCCCGCAGGCCCGACCAGTCCCCCTCCACCGATGCCCTCATCCGCCTAGCCAAACTCGTCCTCACCCTGAACAACTTCTCTTTTGACTCCTCCCACTTCCTACAGACTAAGGGGGTGGCCATGGGCACCCGCATGGGCCCCAGCTATGCCTGCCTCTTTGTAGGTTACGTGGAACAGTCCCTCTTCCGCACCTACACAGGCCCCAAACCCCACCTCTTCCTCCGGTACATTGATGACTGTATCGGCGCCGCCTCTTGCTCCCCAGAGGAGCTCGAACACTTCATCCACTTCACCAACACCTTCCACCCCAACCTTCAGTTCACCTGGGCCATCTCCAGCACATCCCTCACCTTCCTGGACTTCTCAGTCTCCATCTCAGGCAACCAGCTTGTAACTGATGTCCATTTCAAGCCCACCGACTCCCACAGCTACCTAGAATACACCTCCTCCCACCCACCCACCCTCCTGCAAAAATTCCATCCCCTATTCCCAATTCCTCCGCCTCCGCCGCATCTGCTCCCACGACAAGACATTCCACTCCCGCACATCCCAGATGTCCAAGTTCTTCAAGGACCGCAACTTTCCCCCCCTTAGTGATCGAGAACGCCCTTGACCGCGTCTCCCGTATTTCCCGCAACACATCCCACACACCCTGCCCCCGCCACAACCGCCCAAAGAGGATCCCCCTCGTTCTCACACACCACCCCACCAACCTCCGGATACAACGCATCATCCTCCGACACTTCCGCCATCTACAATCCCACCCCTCCACCCAAGACATTTTTCCATCCCCACCCCTGTCTGCTTTCCGGAGAGACCACTCTCTCCGTGACTCCCTTGTTCGCTCCACACTGCCCTCCAACCCCACCACACCCGGCACCTTCCCCTGCAACCACAGGAAATGCTACACTTGCCCCCATACCTCCTCCCTCACCGCTATCCCAGGCCCCAAGATGACATTCCACATTAAGCAGAGGTTCACCTGCACATCTGCCAATGTGGTATACTGCATCCACTGTACCCGGTGTGGCTACCTCTACATTGGGGAAACCAAGCGGAGGCTTGGGGACCGCTTTGCAGAACACCTCCGCTCGGTTCGCAACAAACAACTGCACCTCCCAGTCGCAAACCATTTCCACTCCCCCTCCCATTCTTTAGATGACATGTCCATCATGGGCCTCCTGCAGTGCCACAATGATGCCACCCGAAGGTTGCAGGAACAGCAACTCATATTCCACTTGGGAACCCTGTAGCCCAATGGTATCAATGTGGACTTCACCAGTTTCAAAATCTCCCCTTCCCCCACCGCATCCCTAAACCAGCCTAGTTCGTCCCCTCCCCCCACTGCACCACACAACCAGCCCAGCTCTTCCCCTCTACCCACTGCATCCCAAAACCAGTCCAACCTGTCTCTGCCTCCCTAACCTGTTCTTCCTCTCACCCATCCCTTCCTCCCACCCCAAGCCGCACCCCCATCTACCTACTAACCTCATCCCACCTCCTTGACCTGTCCCCTCCCTACCTCCCCACCTATACTCTCTCCACCTATCTTCTTTTCTCTCCATCTTCGGTCCGCCTCCCCCTCTCTCCCTATTTATTCCAGAACCCTCACCCCATCCCCCTCTCTGATGAAGGGTCTAGGCCCGAAACGTCAGCTTTTGTGCTCCTGAGATGCTGCTTGGCCTGCTGTGTTCATCCAGCCTCACATTTTATTATCTTGGATTCTCCAGCATCTGCAGTTCCCATTATCTCTGTAAGCCCAAAACGTCAGCTTTCCAGCTCCTCTGATGCTGCTTGGCCTGTTGTGTTCATCCAGTTCTACACCTTGTTATCGCAGATTCTCCAGCATCTGCATTTCCTACTATCTCACTCATCCACCGTGCTATCTGCTCTGCTATTTAGGATCCCTCCACCACTTCCCCTCCACCCCTGTGACAGTCTCCTTTAATCGAATAAGTAAATCTTCCTGCAAAGGATAGTAGTCCCTTTCCAATACAGATGAAACCATCCTTTTGAACGGGTGTTTTCTGCCCCAGAAGTGATCCTAATGATCCATGAACTGAATCCCTGAATATTACACTACCTCTTCAGCCATTAATTTATCTCTTCTATCCTTTTCTTTCTTCCCCCCCATTCAAACTTAGCACTGAGAGTAAAGCAAAGATGACTACTTTTGAGGTTCTGTTTTAATCTTCTACCTAGCCTTTTATTCACTCTGTAAAACCTTAATCTTTTCCTGAACAATATAATCCTACCAATGTGTACAAATAACTTCTGGTTTTGCACCGTCCCCTTTAACAATATACTTCAGATGTTTCAAAACATTCTTAATCCTGGCACCAGCAAAGCAACATACTAAGTTCACACTCGCTGCTGCAGAATCTTTCAAACTTTGGTCAAACTCTGTATAACATAAAATTCATTCTTAGTGTCCAAGATCTCTCTGCTTCTTCCATTTTGCTGAGAGTCTATCCTTCTCAAAACCCAAAACTGAGTATCTGTTTGAGAGAGGAATAAACACAATGGACTTCTGAACTACCTTCTTATCTTTCCTAACAGTCACTGATCTATCTCACTGATTCGGCTGTGTAATCACTTGTCTAAACCCACTAGCCATCTAACTGTTTCCCTCTTGTATGCCCTGATGATATTCAACCTAGAAAGAAGCAGCTCACAATAGTAACGTACACATAAACTACCTTTCCTTGCCCAAAGAATATTAATATTAAGCATGCAAAAAAAGTGAAAAACATATAAATCTTAAATAAAATCAACTACTCATCTGAACAATCAAATTTAAAAATGACTCCTCTTCAAGTGCTCCAGCAGTCAGTTTTCAATCTTTTGATATTTAAAAGAAAACCTCACTCCAGAGCTGGCCACATGTAGGCTTTTCTAAAACCTCTGTAAACACAATTCTACTTTTAAAAAAAACTCTTCTCCCACAATTTAAAAAAGACCCGTTAGCAATGATGAAAATAAACTCTCTTCTACGCATACAATTTTAGAAAATTGTCTCCTCTGTGATTTAAAATAGAATCTCTTTAGTAATGTTTTTAAAAGACTCTCCTCTGCAATTAAAAATCTAATTAGCTATGTTAAAAATCTTCTTTGCATATAACTTTAGACAAATAGAGAAGTTGGGGTAATAAATAGCAACATCTTATAACATGTCCATATTGCAGTGGAGCAGGTACTGAATGTCTAAAATGCATAATGATGGATAAATCCCTGGGACCTGATCAGTTGTTCCTTTAGAACTCAGTGGAAAGTGAGGGAAGTGATTGCTGGACCCCTTGCTCCAATATTTGTAGCATCAATAGCCACAGCTGAGGTGCTGGAAGACTGGAGACTGGCTAATATGGTGCCACAATTTAAGAAAGGTGGTATGGAAAAGTCGGGGGAAACTACACACTAGTGAGCCTGACATCAGTGGTGGGCAAGTTGTTGGAAGGAATCCTGAGGGACAGGAATTACATGTGTTTGGAAAGGCAAGGACTGATTAGGGATAATCAGCATGGTTTTGTGCATGGGAAATCATGCCTGACAAACTTGATTGAGTTTTTTGAAGAAGTGAAGAGGATTGACGGTAGACCAGTGAACATGATCTATATAGCATTCAGTGAGGTGTTTGACAAGGTTCCTCATGGGAGACTTGTAAGCAAGGTTAGGTCATGGGAATAAAGGGACAACTAGTCATTTGGACACTCAACTGTCTTGAAGGTAGAAAACAGAGAGTGGTGGTGGAGGGTTACTTTTTAGACTAGACCACTGTGACCAGTGGTGTGCCACAAGAATCGGTGCTGGGTCCACAGCTTTTCATCATTTATGTAAATTATTAGAATGTGAATATAGGAGGTATGGTGAGTAAGTTTGCAGATGACACCAAAATTGGTGTTGTGGTGGACAGCGAAGAAGATTACCTCATGTACAATGGGATCTTGATCAGATGGACCAAAAGGCCGAGGAGTGGCATATGGGGTTTAATTTAGATAAATGTGAGGTGTTGCATTTTGGAAAGGCAAATCATGGCAGGACTTATGCACTTAGTGGTAAGGTCCTGGGGAGTGCTGCTGAACAAAGAGACCTTGGAGTGCAAGTTCATAATTCCTTGAAAGTGGAGTTGCAGGTGAGTGGGATAGTGAAGGCAGCATTTAGTCCACTTGCCTTTATTGGTCAATACGTTGAGTATAAGACTTGGGAGGTTATATTTTGGCTGTGCAAGACATTGGTAAGGCCACTTTTGAAATACTGTATGTATTTCTCGTCTCCCTGCTGTAGGAATGATCTTGTAAAACTTGAACGGGTTCAGAAAAGATTTACAAGGATATTGCCAGGGTTGAACGGTTTGAGCTCTAGGGAGAGACTGAATAGGCTGGCACGATTTTCTGTGGAGTGTCAGAGGCTGTGGGGTGCACTGCAGAGGTTTTTAAAATCATGAAAGGCATGGATAAGGTGAAGAGACAAGGTCTTTTCCCTGGGGTGGGGGGGGTTCCAAAACTAGAGGGCATAGGTTTAAGGCGAGAGGGGTAAGATTTAAAAGGGATCTAAGGGGTAACTAGTTCATACAGATGGTGGTGCGTGTATGGAATGAGCTGCCAGAGGAAGTGGTGGATGCTGGTATAATCGCAACATTTAAAAGGCATCTGGATGGGTATATGAATAGGAAAGGTTTAGAGGAATATGGGCCAAATGCTGGTAAATGGGACTAGGTTTATTTAGAATATCTGGTCAGCATGAACGAGTTGGACCAAAGGGTCTGTTTCCATGCTGTACATCTCTGTGACTTCAAAAAACTTGACCCCTCGACGTTGCCCTCTCCAAAAGGTCCATTAACAGAACTCCATTTGGGGGATAGAAAATCACATGCTTCTTTCGGGTATCTTTTGTGTTTTTGAGTATAACAAAATATGCATGAAAAATGATGTAATGTAATGTAATAACATACTTCTGGATTTTGCAGTTATGTGTAGGCCTTTTCAAAAATTCTGTGAATGCAACTCCATTTGAAAAAAAAATTCACATTTTGTTTTGACTGTAAAAGAATTAAAGATGAATCAAAGAAGTTTAGGACTACTGAAATGTAATAACTAAGAAATCTAGAAACAAGTAGGCAACCTCAGGAGCAGCTGCAAGATCCATGCTGTTTTCACTTCAGTGTTTTTAGGCCCCTAGATGGCAGCATCTGAACATTCAATGGCAGTTCGAAATCCGCTGCATATTAATTTATGGTCTTGTGATCATTGTTTCTGAGTTGAGGGACATTGTGTCATGTCTTTCCTCAGTTCCAAGCTCCTCTCCTGCTCTCTTTTCCACTTTGCTATGAATCAAGTTATTCCTCCTTTTATAGCTTCAGCACTGATCGTCCCAGTTGGCCAGCCATAACACTGGACTTTCTAGAACTGGTCTCTTTCAGTGAGAGAGATTCCTGTATTTTAAGAGACCAGATGAGAGGATCACTTAATTTCTTAAGTGTTAATGATGCTGGTGTGCCTTTGTTTTTAACAAGAATCATGGCTTAGATCAGCTGATGTTCTGCCAAGTAAAAATGGATGTCACTATAAAATGGGGATAATTGAAAAATTTTTAAAAAAGATCGCAAAACAGACAACAAAAATCTAGTAATAAAATGTGAGGCTGGACGAACACAGCAGGCCAAGCAGCATCTCAGGAGCAAGTCTAGTAATGTTTGTTTTAATGGACTCGGGTTTATTATACATAACTGCTTGTTTACTCTTTGTGACCATTATAAATAGAGAAACCAGTGGCAGATCAAAGTGCCCCCACCCCCTCCCAGTTCTGACTGAGCCCTTATTAACTATATTCAAGGCTGAGGTAGAGGCATTTTTGATCTCAGAGAATCAAGGGATACATGGTATCTTTTACCACTAACCCCTGAAACCAACCAGAAAGACGCAGGAATGGTGAGAATGCACTGAGGCCACAGCTGCATATACAGATTCTCTCACAGAACTGCTAGTGGAATCCGCAAAGTTGGCATACATTTCACAAACTACTTGTGTTGGGACAAACCTTTTTTGAATCATGAGAACCAGAAGTTGTCATCTTTTGCAGCTTTAACCAAGTAAAGATACAACATTGAACTAAAAGATTTCCAAATTTAATGATTTTGGGATTGGCCATTGTAGTAATTAAAAGGCAAAATAAAACCAGAGTGAAAATGCAGTTATATAATTAAATCTATTGCTACCAAAGAATGTGAACGTTAAAACGGTTGTTTTTGAATAATTACAACCTTTTTTATTTACTGCGTTTTGTTTGGAGGAGGAGACCGGCATAAGACACCAACTTGCAAAAAGGATTGTATAATTCAGTGGCAGAACAGAGCTGTAATAAAGTGCATCTCACTTTAAACAAATTTGTCAAGCCTGTCAGAAAATGCTGCATCTGATGTTGCAGCACAAATAAAAACAACCATCTTTTACATCTACCAGAGAGCAGACAGGCCATTTTAACGTCTTGTTGAAAAGATAACACTTCCATGGGGCAGTGGCATATTTTGGTCTTGCCCTGGAGTAGGATTTGAACCAATGACTGTCTGACTCAGACGTGCAAAAGCTACAATTTATACCCATTTTATTGTGTGGTACAGTTTTATAGGGTGGAAGGTGACTATTCAGCCCATTGTGTCACCTTTCATAAACAGCTCTCAATTTATCCCTATTCACTTGGTCGTCTCTCTTTGCACCCTTCTAAAATTGTTTTCTTAAATATTTATCAATTTCTCCTTGAATCCCTACATATCTAATACGTGTGTACATAATTCATAATCAGACCTGTGACTAACATTTTTATTTTGTTATTGAATGGTTATACAGAATTCTTCCTACATCATTACTGGACTCAGCTGCATGATCTGGAATTGGAATATATCTGTAGGGCTTAAGCACAAAAATGATTAAAATTAAGGATTAATAAAGTTCTATTTGATGCACAAAATGTACCCCTCTGGAATTCTAACAAAATCAGCCTCACAACTGCTCCAAGATGTTGTTGCTGTTTTAATCTGGCAGCAAAGCAATTAGGCTCATTGACAAGATAATTTGGGGTTGGATTGTCAGTGTTAAGGCGAAGGCCTTGGGCATGCCAATGGAAGTTAATCATAGTGTATTTGATTTTGTTAATCTTTCATAGTAAGTGGAAAAGAAAGAAGGCCATTGTTGGTCTGTGGCAGCAAGTCTCTAAGAAGAGGACGGTAGTCAGCTTTGACTCAAAGAATTGGCAACAGGTTGTGGTGGTGACCTGTTGGCAATACATGCTGAGACTCATTATTGCTGGGGAAAAGGTTGATGACAAAGGAAGATTCTTACGGATCCACTCCAAGAACAGCATGTGAGAGAGGGATGGACCAATGGATATGGGGCTCTCAGCAGTATTCCTCAACCTCTGGAAGAGGAGCATTAACAGGTGGAGGGAGGACTAAGATTCAGAAATACAACTGCAGCAAGAGGGACAGCCTTTGCCTGGATATGATGAAGAAGGGTACAGAATGGACTGGCAGCAGATCGTCACGCCAAGAAAGATTCAGCAGCATCCAGAAGTGTGCTGTACGTGGTTATGTGTAGATTTGGAACTGTAGGTGTCAATGTCAGTGTAAAAAGAAATGTCGCTGGTATGCACATTATGGTGAAAAATAACCTGTGACCCCCCCCCCCTCAATGGACACTCAATGTAATAGGAATAGCCTCTGGAATAAGAATAAAGCCTGTGGCTTTGAAGATAACTGTCATTCTACTGAACTAATTTTAATCGGGCACCTACCAGTTCACTTGAACAGGTATGGAATTTCCCAAGGAATAGTTCATTGCTGACTCAAGGAGTTGACCAATATCTTAATTAAGAGGCATGGTAACTATGCATTACCAGACCAATCCTGGCTAGCAAAGAGGTCATCAGCTTCAAGGCCATCATTGGATTCCCCACTATTCCTTGGGAGATTCCATACCTGTTCAAGTGAACTGGTAGGTGCCCGATTAAAATTAGTTCAGTAGAATGACAGTTATCTTCAAAGCCACAGGCTTTATTCCTATGTATATGTGGCCATCAAGGGCTTTGGGACCAACCAGAGACTTTCATTGAAGAGAGTCAACTCCATCAGCATTCAACTGTTCAGTGACCAAAAAAAGCATATTCTGCAGGTGTGGCTGTAGCTCCGATGGTGCAGTTACAATGCATGCATACTTCACTTGACTCACACACTACAGCTGTTCCAACCTTCACATGCCTTTAATGATAGATCTTCAGGGTGAGCAGTTGGCAACTGAAGACCTGACTGCTAGTGTTGGTAAAGAACCGTCATACTACAGTTGTGGAAGAGTACCAATATCTGCTGCTGATCAACCCTAGTAATCATCACAGGTCAGTGGCCTCCTCAAGATGAGATTCTAAGACCAATGAGCTGGGAAAGGACATTGCAGCATTCTTAATCCATTTCTGCAACTTCACCAACACAAACTGCTAATATTTGCAGTAGTAGAAGTTGAATTGTTAGAAGATAGTGTTGAGGAAATCCCATGTGCCTTTACTTATGCTTTTTGTGTGCAAATTTTATAATGCTAAACAGGGGCCATTATCAAATCAAATGAATTAACCTTTTTTAATCAACCTTTTGAGAGATGTTTTATACACCTATGGAGCAAGTGATACTTGAACCCGGGCCTCCCTGTCCAGAGGTAGGGACACTGTCCCTGTGGCACATTGGTAATCAGTTCAGTAATTAATTAATAATAATTAAGCTAAAGATAAAGTGACTTGTGGCCCAATGCGAATCCTAAATCAGTAATTTAGATTAACATCTCTCGTGTTGCAGAAGGAGCAGTGTAGTTGAGCGATTGTCTGCAGTATTAAACAGTTGAGGACAGCACAAGTGACCTTGAATTTTCCTGGATAATCAGGAAGCTTTATATTTGATGCAACTCCAGCTTTTCCCCTTTGCTCAATTAGGTGGACAGCAACCAACTTCGGGAGGACAAAGATTGATTAAAATAAGCAGTCACATGGCAGATGAAGTAAGTAATGTGTAAAAAGAATGAAAAGGGGCACTAAAAGACATTGAAACAATTCTGAGGGGTGTATAACTAACAAATTTAAAGTAATTTGTGATGTTTCTGCAAGTAACATGAGGGAAAAAACCCAATGCAATGTGGTGGAGTTATCTTAAAAAAAAAATTGAACTAGATAGGTAGTTAGGCAGAAAATGTGGAGGACTGCGTAGAAAGAGTGTGAGACTAATTTGACAGTTTCAAAGAATTGGCAGACTCTGAATATCGTCCTTTGGTACTGCATGATTCTGTGATACGTAACCTCAGGAGCATCCTTACTGAATCATATAAATCTTATTCCTGGACATAATAAATTAATATTTGTGGGCAGCTTTGTACTGTGGACCTGCCAAGAAGTGAGGTCAAATGATTATTTCAGTTGAAAGAGAAGATCGAACCTTATCTCAGATTATAAAAAGCCTCTTAAAATATTTCATGTAATGTGGTGACCTAAAATTCAGCTTTGTATTGTAGCTTCTCATGCTTGCAATGCAATTTGGAATTGATTCTGTCATTGATTCTGATTTGTTACAAGATCATATTGTGCACAGACTCTGTATATGCTCTCAAAGGATAATAAAATAAGACAAGTGACTTTGAGAGTCCCACCCACAGCCTCCAACCTCATTGTTCCCCAACCCCGCACGGCCCGTTTCTATCTCCTTCCCAAAATCCACAAACCTGCCTGCCCCGGTCGACCAATCGTCTCAGCCTGCTCCTGCCCCACCGAACTCATCTCCACCTATCTGGACTCCATTTTCTCCCCCTTGGTCCAGGAACTCCCCACCTACGTCTGTGACACCATCCACGCCCTCCAACTCCTCCAGGACTTCCAATTCCCTGGCCCCCAACACCTCATCTTCAGCATGGACGTCCAGTCCCTATACACCTGCATTCCGCATGCAGATGGCCTCAAGGCCCTCCGCTTCTTCCTGTCCCGCAGGCCCGACCAGTCCCCCTCCACCGACACCCTCATCCGCCTAGCCGAACTCGTCCTCACCCTCAACAACTTCTCTTTTGACTCCTCCCACTTCCTACAGACTAAGGGGGTGGCCATGGGCACCCGCATGGGCCCCAGCTATGCCTGCCTCTTTGTAGGTTACGTGGAACAGTCCCTCTTCCGCACCTACACAGGCCCCAAACCCCACCTCTTCCTCCGGTACATTGCTGACTGTATCGGCGCCGCCTCTTGCTCCCCAGAGGAGCTCGAACACTTCATCCACTTCACAAACACCTTCCACCCCAACCTTCAGTTCACCTGGGCCATCTCCAGCACATCCCTCACCTTCCTGGACCTCTCAGTCTCCATCTCAGGCAACCAGCTTGTAACTGATGTCCATTTCGAGCCCACTGACTCCCACAGCTACCTAGAATACACCTCCTCCCACCCACCCACCTGCAAAAATTCCATCCCCTATTCCCAATTCCTCCGCCTCCGCCGCATCTGCTCCCACGACAAGACATTCCACTCCCGCACATCCCAGATGTCCAAATTCTTCAAGGACCGCAACTTTCCCCCCACAGTGATCGAGAACGCCCTCGACCACGTCTCCCGTATTTCCCGCAACACGTCTCTCACACCCCGCCCCCGCCACAACCGCCCAAAGAGGATTCCCCTTGTTCTCACACACCACCCCACCAACCTCCGGATACAACGCATCATCCTCCGACACTTCCGCCATCTACAATCCGACCCCACCACCCCAGACGTTTTTCCATCCCCACCCCTGTCTGCTTTCCGGAGAGACCACTCTCTCCGTGACTCCCTTGTTCGCTCCACACTGCCCTCCAACCCCACCACACCTGGCACCTTCCCCTGCAACCACAGGAAATGCTACACTTGCCCCCACACCTCCCCCCTCACCCCTATCCCAGACCCCAAGATGACATTCCACATTAAGCAGAGGTTCACCTGCACATCTGCCAATGTGGTATACTGCATCCACTGCACCCGGTGTGGCTTCCTCTACATTGGGGAAACCAAGCGGAGGCTTGGAGACCGCTTTGCAGAACACCTCCGCTCGGTTCGCAACAAACGTCTGCACCTCCCAGTCGCAAACCATTTCCACTCCCCCTCCCATTCTTCAGATGACATGTCCATCATGGGCCTCCTGCAGTGCCACAATGATCCCACCCGAAGGTTGCAGGAACAGCAACTCATATTCCGCCTGGGAACCCTGCATCCTAATGGTATCAATGTGGACTTCACCAGTTTCAAAATCTCCCCTTCCCCAACTGCATCCCTAAACCAGCCCAGTTCGTCCCCTCCCCCCACTGCACCACACAACCAGCCCAGCTCCTCCACTCTACCCACTGCATCCCAAAACCAGTCCAACTTGTCTCCGCCTCCCTAACCTGTTCTTCCTCTCACCCATCCCTTCCTCCCACCCCAAGCCGCACCCCCATCTACCTACTAACCTCATCCCACCTCCTTGACCTGTCCGTCTTCCCTGGACTGACCTATCCCCTCCCTACCTCCCCACCTATACTCTGTCCACCTATCTTCTTTTCTCTCCATCTATCTTCTTTTCTCAACATCTTCGGTCCGCCTCCCCCTCTCTCCCTATTTATTCCAGAACCCTCACCCCATCCCCCTCTCTGATGAAGGGTCTAGCCCCGAAACATCAGCTTTTGTGCTCCTGAGATGCTGCTTGGCCTGCTGTGTTCATCCAGCCTCACATTTTGTTGACTTTGAGAGTACTCTGCATTTGCTGGCTGCCGTGGTCATGCCTGTCACGGAATAGATTACATCATCATAAAGCAAGCATATGTATTTCCCAATAGTGCTAATATGTGGCACACAAGCTGCAGTACTCTAGAATAGCAGCATATTGCATAATTATTTTTTACTTTTATTCTTTTTAAACTATTGCAATGTAAATTAAAAGCACTGAATTACCTAAAGTATGTTTTTTGCTATCTAACTGCTTGGTAGATGTGAATAAACCCATATAGTCTTTCAAAAAAGAGCAGGGAACTTATCCCCAGTATTTACCAATATTATTCCTCAATCAATATAACAAAAAAACAATCTACTCATTAGCACACCATTGTTTGAGTTTGCTTAGTGCAAATTAGCTGCTACATTTCCGATAATAACAAGACAATAAGTATCACATTGTCTCAAAAGCACATTAGAAATAGACGGTAGTCATGAAAACCTCAGTGTAAAGTTGTACTTTTTTCCCTCAATTTCTATTATTTTTCTATCAAATGAAAAGGTTCTCATTCTGCCCTAATGGAGCAATTAATGTTTATGTATTCAGTTCACACCGTTAGCATGTCAATTGGTAGGCCTTGTCTAACAACAACAAAATAGTTTCAAGCTGTATTTTTTCAGAAACCTATGTACAGTAACCAGATGACCCAATTTAAAACCATTTGAACGTGATATTATTTGTTTAATTTTATTTCAGTACACAGAGGATCAGGCTAGAAAACTTGGAGTGGTGGGATGGGTTCGAAACACGAGGAGGGGAACTGTAGAGGGACAAGTGCAAGGGAAAGAGGAACTTGTAAACTCGATGTAAGTGTTTCGTTCTATTTACATGTCTGTTTATTGCAAGTTAATGAAATGTTCATTTCGACATAAGTATCGTAATGTTGACCATAAAAAGAATTGATCTCTAAGCACATGGAATGCTTTGGAAAATGTTCGGGTGAATTTTAAGTAGTGTGTATTTATTTAAGCTATCTCTTCATACTGTTTGAACGTTATTAAAGGTAGCTAAGATTTTTAATAAAATTCTTCCTTGTGTTTCAAAGCCAAGCGTAGACTTGCTTAATAAAACTAGTTGTAATCATCTGTTGCTTTTGCTTATTCAATGTTGAATATTTTTTAAAAAGACATACGTTGTCAAAGCTTTTTGTTTTGCACTCCATTGGGACAATTTACTAGAAATGTCGATGTGATGGGAAAATATTCTTTTTAAACTCTGTGAGAAGAGATTGTACTCTGAGTGGGTGGCCTCTCTGCCTGTTGGACCAGCTGTCTGGCGTTGTGCCAGGAACTGATCATCGTTAGAACTTGGTCGCTTCCAACTGAAATGCTCTTCTATCAGCTATAACCCAAGAACTCCTGCTCAGGAGCATAATGTGATAAATATGGATAATATATTACCATCAGTTATGGAATTTGGATTTTTAAAAATAAAGGAGCAAGCGAGTTTTGAGAAGATTTGTAGCTCAGGTTGAGTTTCTGGATGTGAGTTTGCTCGCTGAGCTGGAAGGTTTGTTTTCAGACGTTTCGTCGTCACTATTCTGGGTAACATCATCAGTGAGCCTTCGGTGAAGCGCTGCTGTTATGTCCCGCTTTCTATTTATCTGTTTAGGTTTCCTTAGGTTGGTGATGTCATTTCCTGTTCTTTTTCTCAGGGGATGGTAGATTGATTTGGAGCCAATGTGTTTGTTGATGGAGTTCCGGTTGGAATGCCATGCTTCTAGGAATTCTCGTGCGTGTCTCTGTTTGGCTTGTCCTAGGATGGATGTGTTGTCCCAATCAAAGTGGTGTCCTTCCTCATCTGTATGTAAGGATACGAGTGATAGTGGGTCATGTGGTTTTGTGGCTAGTTGATGTTCATGTATCCTGGTGGCTAGCTTTCTGCCAGTTTGTCAGGAGCAGTTAAACTTTCAGATTCTGATTGAGCAGCTGATTTTTCTTTAAATTTCTGATATTATGTGAACAGTGATATCACCTCTTTCCTGTCCTCCAAAATGAACAAAGGCTGCAAACATAAGATCAAATTATGGTTACGTTTCAGTTACACTGTTGAGATCACATCAGGAGTGCTACTGAGTATTTGTGACCCTGTTTATGGAAGGATGTAATGCACTGGAAGTGTTAAGAGAAGGTTTATCAGACAAATATCTGGAACAAGTGGCGGGGGGGGGGGGGTGGGGGGCATAAAAGGAAGCAGTTTGACAGGCAGGCTTGTTACTGCTGGGGTTTAGAAAAGTAAGAAGTGGCTTAATTGAGAATGCAAGATCCTGAGGGTTCCAAAGATGATCTTGGACTCAAAAAATGAACTTTTTTTTTTCTGTCTGCAGATGCTGCCAGACGAATTGAGTTTCTACAGCATTTTCTGATAGGTGGCCTGGACAGTGTAGCTGTGGAAAGGCTGTTTCCTTTTATGGGAGAATCTAGAACTAGGGGTCTCTGTTGAAAACTCCGAGGTTGCCCGTTTAAAATAAAGACTAGGTGAAGTTCTATCTCTGTCATAAGTCTTTTCTTGCACCTCCTTTTCAAAAAGTTCCAGAGTCCTTTAAATATTTTTAAGGCAGAAAGAGATAGATTTTCTTTTATTCAGCAAAGGGGTGAACGATGGTCAGTGTAGATAGGAATATAGATTTGAGGTTAAAGTCAATTCAATCATGATATTATTAAATGGCAGAGCAAGTTCAAGGGTTTAATTGGCCTACTCCTGGTCTTTGTTCACATGTTGGGTGAGGTGCAACAGTGAAGTAGTTTAAAAATATATTGGGAGAAAACTGGCAACTGAAAAGATGGATTAGGAATGAAGAGACTGTCATCATTAAACCCCCCTGCACTGCCAGTGGCTAAGCAACGACCCTTCACGTGATGGCAGCATTGCCTCCTCCTTGGAGTTGGGGGAGGAGGGTGCGGGGTGGTAAGAATGTGCAGTACTTATGCCTTTCTGCAATTTCTTGCTGCCTCTGGTTATGCACCACCTTCTCCTGTAAGAGAGTGGGAAGTCTATCAGTGTATTTCCTGAAATATGTGTGGGGTGATGTAGTTATCATGGTTGAATAGCAGTCAGAATTTGAGTTGTTGCTGAGGCACACAACAGTTCTAAATATCTGAAGATGAGGTAAACAATTAAAGAGTTTGTAGTGATTGAATGTTATTGTCAGTAGGTGGATGGTGGTTAGTGAATTGAGTGGTTGGTTGACTTAGAGGTACAGTTATGATGTGCTTTATGATGATTAAATACATCCTAATGATGTGACAGATGAATAAACGTCTTCCAATGCTGCTTCCATGGTTTTGTAGCTGCACTCCTGGCAGTAATGCTTGCTGTTACTCTTTTTGTGTGCCTACTTGCATATGTCTGGAGAATCTCCCTTTTCTGGTGCTGAAACAGGAAGTTTCTCCTACTGTCATGCCAAAACCTGAGTGCTTTTCATGTAAACATTGGTACATCTGTCACTGCATTCAAGCATTTTATAAAATGGAACACAACATTGATTCAGTTTTCAAACAATTCCTGTCAAAGAGTTCTTGGGGAATAATGTATCTCCTTTAAGAGAGAACGGACTACGTCTAAGAAATTCCAAGCTTTCACAGTTTCAGGCCTCTGCTGATTATTGTAGCCAATGAACAGCAAGGTTAGCATCAACTGCATGCAGCAAATCATGTAAAATGGCAGGCAGCATGCTGTAATGAAGAGCCAAAGTCTGAGCAGTGCCCACAGCCCCCCACTTCTGTTACTGGGGATCTTTCAGTCAAACCACCTATGAATTAGAGTGGTTTTCACTTGTGATTAACTAACTTTAATGATTTAATTAAATTTTTTCGGTTTATTGTTAGCAAATTGTATCTGCTTGTCACACTCAAATGTACTGTTTATTTTGCCCTCTAGAGGTCACTGAAATTCCATGAATTTCTTTTCCCGAATGTTGCAACACAAGGATAACAAGACAGACCAAATCAGACTTGCTAGTGACCCTCAAAATTACCCCGTTGTTCCTAACCAGAATTGAGCAATAACAGATATCAGACACCAAGTTTACAGCTTAAACAAAAAATTAACAGTTCATTATTAGTACTGTAAATTTACAGCGCACTAAACCAGGTAATCCAATTAGGAGCAAATTATTGCAGAATCTGTACTGAAAATGCTGGAGATCTCAGCTGGTCAGGCAGCATCTATGGAGAGAGAGGAAGCTAACATTTGAGTCCAGGTGAGCTCTGATGAAGAGTCATCTAGACTCAAAATGTTAGCTTGCTGTCTCTCCATGGATGCTGCTTGGCCCGCTGTGACTTTCAAGATAATCTAATTAATGTCTGCGATTCTAAACCAAACTCCTTTCGATCGTAACTCCCATTCGCACATCTGGAGAGACAAACAGAGTCTTAGAAATCTACAGCATAGAAAAAGGCCCTTTGGCCCATCGCATCTGCCCTGGTCAAAAACAACCACCTAATAAGGTTCTGATAAGGTTCCCCATGGTAGGCTCATTCAGAAGGTCAGGAGGAATGGGATACAGGGGAACTTAGCTGCTTGGATACAGAATTGGCTGGCCAACAGAAGACAGCGAGTGGTAGTAGAAGGAAAATATTCTGCCTGGAAGTCAGTGGTGAGTGGAGTTCCACAGGGCTCTGTCCTTGGGCCTCTACTGTTTGTAATTTTTATTAATGACTTGGACGAGGGAATTGAAGGATGGGTCAGCAAGTTTGCAGACGACACAAAGGTCGGAGGTGTCGTTGACAGTGTAGAGGGCTGTTGTAGGCTGCAGCGGGACATTGACAGGATGCAGAGATGGGCCGAGAGGTGGCAGATGGAGTTCAACCTGGATAAATGCGAGGTGATGCATTTTGGAAGGTCGAATTTGAAAGCTGAGTACAGGATTAAGGATAGGATTCTTGGCAGCGTGGAGGAACAGAGGGATCTTGGTGTGCAGATACATAGATCCCTTAAAATGGCCACCCAAGTGGACAGGGTTGTTAAGAAAGCATATGGTGCTTTGGCTTTCATTAACAGGGGGAATGAGTTTAAGAGTCGTGAGATCTTGTTGCAGCTCTATAAAACTTTGGTTAGACCGCACTTGGAATACTGCGTCCAGTTCTGGTCGCCCAATTATAGGAAAGATGTGGATGCTTTGGAGAGGGTTCAGAGGAGGTTTACCAGGATGCTGCCTGGACTGGAGGGCTTATCTTATGAAGAGAGGTTGACTGAGCTCGGTCTCTTTTCATTGGAGAAAAGGAGGAGGAGAGGGGACCTAATTGAGGTATACAAGATAATGAGAGGCATAGATAGAGTTGATAGCCAGAGACTATTTCCCAGGGCAGAAATGGCTAGCACGAGGGGTCATAGTTTTAAGCTGGTTGGTGGAAAGTATCGAGGGGATGTCAGAGGCAGGTTCTTTACGCAGAGAGTTGTGAGAGCATGGAATGCGTTGCCAGCAGCAGTTGTGGAAGCAAGGTCATTGGGGTCATTTAAGAGACTGCTGGACATGTATATGGTCACAGAAATTTGAGGGTGCATACATGAGGATCAATGGTCGGCACAACATTGTGGGCTGAAGGGCCTGTTCTGTGCTGTACTGTTCTATGTTCTATGTTCTAACTATTCTAATCCCACTTTCCAGGACTTGGCCCATAGTCTTGCATATAAGTGCACCTCTAAATGTTTCCTAAATGTCGTCAGTGTTTCTGTCTCTGTCACCCTTACGGACAATGAATTCCAGATTCCCATCACCCTCTGAAAAACATTTTCCTCACACCTTCTGTAATTTTATAATCCCTCATAATTTTCTACATTTCACTCTTGTCCCCTTTCAAACTCTTCTGCTCTAAGAAAAATAACCCCAGTCTGTCCAATCTCTCTTCATAACTGAAACTCTCCAACACAGGCAACATCCTGGTAAATATCCCACTGCACTCGCTACAGTGCTATCACGTTCTTCCAGTAATATGGATTCCAGAACTGTACACAGTACTCTAGCTGTGGTCTAACCAACATTTTATACAGTTTCAGCATAAGCTCCCTGCTCTTAAACTCTATGCCTTGGCTAATAGAAGCAGGTATTTCTATATGTTTCTTAACCCTTTTATCCAGTTGTCATGATACCTTAAGTGACCAATCTACATTGGTCTACGCTCTTACAAGATAATGTATGGTTTAGAAGGGGTGTACGCGAGGAAGTTGTTTCTGTTAGGTGGGGAGACTAGGACCCGTGGGCACAGCCTTAAAATTAGAGGGGGTAAATTTAAAACTGAAATGAGATGACATTTCTTCAGCCAGAGAGTGGTGGGCTTGTGGAATTCATTGCCACGGAGTGCAGTGGAGGCTGGGACGTTGGATGCCTTCAAGGCAGAGATCGACAAATTCTTTGATCTCAGAAGGAATCAAGGGCTACGGGGAGAGTGCAGGGAAGTGGTGTTGAAATGCCCATCAGCCATGATTTAAATGGCGGAGTGGCCTTACTTCCACTCCTATGTCCTATGGTCTTATGTCTTACATGTACACTAAGTTCCTTCTGATCCTTGTGCTCCCGAGGGTCCTGTCATTCATCATGTACTCCCTTCCTGCCTTTCTTTTGGATTATTTTAATTTTATGTCCATGTAATTTAATTTGTAGTTATTTACGGAACGTAATTGATTTCAGACTTATGATCTATCAGCAATAAATTTATTCCATGTTCATTACAAACTGTGCTTCGTCCATTTAATCCCAAATGGGGATGCTAATGTGCCATATACCAAGTTAAAAAGGAATGATGCCCAATACAAAGGAAAATGAAAGAATATATCATTTAGAGCCCTTTGTCTTTAAAGTATAAGGTTTTGACCTAAGACTCATGTTGATTAGCTGATTTATCAGTCAATTATAGTGAATATTGTAATTATTGAAAATTCCCAGTTTCTTTAATTTTTCACTGTCGCCATTTCTGTAGGATCAGGTGCCAACTTCTTCAGAGACAGAAAATAAAGACAGGAGTTTGTTTTTGATTATCTACCCAAAGGAAGTGCGCTTAGAACTTCCTTGCAAAGAGTGGATTTGTTGTGACATTCATTGTGTAAATGTTCAGAACTTGGCATTTGTTAATATCTTCATGAGTCTGTGATAGGTTTACACCCGTCCAAACCTCATCATGGAGATTGTAAAAATAGACTAAGTGTTTTGAAGGTCCCTTGTCAGTTTTTTTTAATTCTTTGATGTAAGTGAGGTGGGGTTTCAAACATCTTTGCCTTGCAAGTTTCAAATTTAAGTTTTTGTTCCACCAATACTTGTCAAGGAGTCTTGTCCCCATATGGAGACTTTTGAAGGCCTCACTGTAAGCTACATATTCCAAATGATTATTTTTTAGCTGTCTCGGTGATTACTCCTTGGAGAGCCTTTTCTGGATATGGTAGTGAGTCACAGCCATTAAATATTTCTTTGTGTCATCTGGAGAGTTGGGCTATTTTTGTGGCTATTTTTATTCCCCAGCTCTCTTAGCTATGTTTTCTATCAGTCCCAAAATTCAAAGCTTATAAGTTAGTCAATTAACAATCTGTATTTTGTATCACAATTGCACATCCAAAATGTGATAACAATTGCTGCGCTTGCTTAACCAGTTTGTAGCTGATGTGCATTGAATGCAAGAACAAACATAATATGTAACATCTTTTTATGGTGCAGACAGATAATAAAGTTGCCATATGAAGTAAGGCTAGATGGAAGAGTCAGGAGGTGACTTAATTGAAACATATAAATCTGTGGATTCTTAACTAGGTGGGTGTGGAATGGATAGTTCCTCTTCTGGGAGAATCTAGAACGAGGGCAACTACGCTTTCATACTTCTAAATACCTGCATTGTGATCACAGTTTACCAATTTACTTATGTAGGTGTTGACCTGCTTAATCACTTACTCACCTTGACCTCTGCCCCTATCTTTAGTAAAATACTGGCTTTCTTTCCCCTAGATATGACTGTCATATTTGCTCACTCGAGCCCCAAAGCTGAATACTCGAACACCCCTGCTGCACAACAGGTTTTATTATTTAACTCCATATGTTTGAATTACATCAAGGACTATCAGCCTTGAAAGCAAAAATATGGGAAAGATTAGTGGCAAGCCTGAGGCTTTTTTTAAATCACAGGTAGGTAGCATCATCAAGAAGGCATTTAGCACACTAGCCTTCATTGCTCAGACCTTGAGTTTAGGAGTTGGGATGTCATGTTGACGTTGCATTGGATGTTGGTGAGGCCACTTTTGAGTGCTGTGTACGGTTTTGGTCACCTTGCTATAGGAAGAAAATTATTAAACTGGAGAGTGTTCAGAAAAGACTTACCAGGACGTTGATAGGACTGGAGGGTGTGAGTGATAAGGAGAGACTGAATAAACTGGGGCCACTTTTCTCTGGAGTGTAGGAATTTGAGGGGTGACCTTATTGAGGTTTATAAAATCATGAGGGACATAGATAAGGTGAATAACAAAGGTCTTTTTCCTAGGGTCGAAGTTCAAAACTGGGGGGGGGGGGCAAAGATTTCAGGTGAGAGGAGAAAGATTTAAAAGGAATCCTAGGGGCTTTTTCACTCAGAGGGTGGTTTGTATGTGAAATGAACTGCTAGAGGAAGTAGTAGATGCTGGTAAAGTTAAAACATTTTAAAATATGTTTGTACAGGTACATAGATAGGAAAGGTTTCGAGGGATGTGGGCCAAGTGAAGGCAAGTGGGACTACTTTGGTTTAGGAAACTTGGTCGGCATGGATGACTTGGACTGAAGAATCTTTCTTTTTTTACCTATCCTGCTTGTTACTCTCTGACTCTATAATAAAAGATGACCAAAATAAATAGAGGTAGAAGATGAACTTGCAAGTAATATCAAGATAACATGAAGAGCTTCTTTAAATATATAAAAAAGGAACAGTGAGGTCAAAGTTAACAAAGACCCCTTAGAAAATGAGGCTGGGGAAATAATGTGGAACCAGGAAATGGGAGAGGAGTTGAATACATTTTTATAACAGTCTTCACAGTAAAAGGCAGTATTACCATTCCTAAGAAACTAAATAATAAAGTGTAAAAGGAGAGGAGGAAATTAATATAGTAACTAGTTCTTAGGAAACCACGTGGGGCTGAAGGCCAATACATTCCCTGGACCTGATTGGACAGATCCTAGGATATTAAGAAAAGTAGCTGGAGATAAAGGATGCGTTGTAGTAATTTTCCAAGAGTCATTAGAAACAAGAAAAGTCCCAGATGATTGGAAAATTGCTAACGTAAAAACTCTATTCAAATAGGGAAGGAGACACCAAAAACTGGTAACTATCAACCAGTTAACTTAGCACGTTATCGGGAAGATGGTACAGCCTTGTTATAAGCAGAGCATTTAGAGAAGTATAATATAATCAAGCAGAGTCAGCATAGCTTCATGAAGGAAAAATCATGCCTTACAAATCTATTAGAATTCTTTTGAAGAAGTAACCAGCAGGATAGGTAAAAAGAAAGCAATGGATGTAATATATTTGGATTTTCAGAAAATGTTTGTTAATGTCTCACATTTGCTATATGGGGTTGGTTAATTAATAGAAGGCACAGTTGGGATAAAGGTGGGCATTTTCAGTGGCAACCTGCAACTAGTGGAGTGCCACAGGGATCAATGCTGGGGCATCAATTATTTGTATTATGTATGAATGACTTGGATGAGTAAAGTGAATGGTATTTAGCCAAGCTTTCAAATGTTACAAAAATAGTTGGGAAGGCATATGCTGAGGAAGGGTCTGCAAAGGAATACAAGCAGGCTAAATGAGTGGGCAGAAACTTGGAAGATGGAGTATAATCTGGGAAAATGTGTGATTATGTACTTTGGCAGGAAGTATAGAGGAGTTTAATATTATTTAAATTGAGAAAAGTGCAGAAAGCATGTAGAAATTTGGAAATCCTTTTGCATAAATTACAAAAAAAAACTAGCATACAGGTTCACATGATAATAGGGAAGGCAAATGGAATGTTGGCCTTTATTTCAAAGGGAACAGTGTGTAAAAATAGGGAGGTCTTGCTGAAATTTTACGAAGTACTGGACCCCTCCTATTCTTTTCTGTCGGCTAGAAGATAGAAAAGTTTGTAAGCGCAAACAAACAGATTCAAGAACAACTTCTTCCCTGTTGTTATCATACTTTCAAATGGACCTCTTTAATGTTAATGTTGATCTTTCTCTGCATCTTCTCAGCACCTGTAACATTGTATCCTGCACTCTATTCTGTTATCTTGATGTACATTGTATAGTACAATCTGCCTGTAAAGCACCTTAGACAACACTTTTTACCTCGGTACATGTGACAAAAATCAAATGCAATCAAATCAAATCCATAGCTGGAATATCATGAACAGTTTTGATCTCTTTTTACCTAAGGAAAGATATATGGGCAAAGGAGGATGTTCAGAGAAGGCTAACTAGATTGATCCTGGGTATGGAGGGACTGTCTTATGAGGACTGGTTAAGTAAGTAGGGGCTATACTCATTGGCATTTATAAGAATGAGAGGGATCTTATTGAATCATGCAAGATTCTTAAGGTTATGAACTGGGTAGATGCAGAAAGATTGATGCTTCTTTGAGAGTCTAAAACCAGAGGACATACTCTCAGAATAAGCGGTCTCCCATTTAAGTAAGAGATGAGGAGGAATTTATTCTGAGTATAGTAAGGGTCATTAAGTATATTCTAGGCTGAGGTAGAAAGATTTTTAATCATTTGAGGGAATTAAGGGCTATAGGGTAAAGGTGGAAAAATAGAGTAGAAAATCAACAGATAGGTCAAGATCTCATTGAATAGCAGAGCAAACTGGCATGGGCAGAGTGGGAGACTTGTGCTCTTAGGTCACCTCTGACCTCCCAATTCTCTCAAATGTTTGAATAAATTGTCTCAAATCTTGGTAATCCTTCTCAGAACTCCATGTTTAAATCTCTCTTGTCCGGTTTCTGCTCCCACCTCAATGCTGAAATGAACTAATTAAAGTTACAAACTACATCCTCTGAGATTGAAGTGTGATCTTCCCTCCTAATCCATCACAATCTCTCTACCCCTTTGGCATTTGTTAACCTCCCACACCTTTGCTTGGTTCCTGTTTTGTCTCTCCAGTCATAGATAGATTATCTTCAACTATGAATTATCTTCCCATCTCTGAACCATTACCCAAATGACATTCCTTGGCTTTTTGCTGAATCTCATCTACAACTGGTCTTTAGAAGATATGGTTAAATTTTCAGATATACTATTCTCAGATGGCCACCAAATCTAATATTTCCAGATCTAATATTTCCCATCCTGAGGAAGGGTCACCAGACTTGAAACGTTAACACTGATTTTTCCTCACAGATGCTGCCAGACCTGCTGAGCTTTTCTATTCTACTTTTGTTCCTAATATTTCCCAAGTTGCCAATGGTACAAAACTAGTAGGAATGTGTATTGTGAAGATGATGTTAAGAGTTTTCAAGAGATTTTGGACAGGCTTAATGAGTGGGCAAGATGGAATATAATGTGGAAAAAGTGATGTTATTCAATTCAGTATGAGGAACAGATATACAGAGAATTTGTAAGATGGCAAGAAGTTGGAAAGCATAGCTGTACAAAGAGACTTAGGTTCCTTGTTAGTAAGTCAATGGAGGCTAACAGATGACAGTCTTTATTACAAGAGGGTTTGAGTTCAGGAGTAGTGAATTCTTGCTTTAATTGTATCAAAGCTTGATTGGACTGCAGCAGGAGTAGTGTGTGCAGTTTTGGTCTCAGTGTCTCAGGAAGTATACTGTTGCCATAGAGGGAGTGCAGTGAATATCCACCGGACTTGTTCCTGGATGACAGGACTATCCTATTAAAAGAGACTGGGTAAACCGGAACTGTATTGTCTATAGTTTTGAAGATGAGAGGTGATTTTACTGAAAGCCACAGAAAAAATTGAAAGAGATAGACCGGGTAGATACAGGTGAGATGCTTCCATTAGATGGGGAGTTTAGAGTGATGGGGCATAATTTAAAAATAAGGGAGTTTCCACTTGGGACTGAGATGCAACAACTTCTTTTTCCTGAGTGAGGTGAATGTTTGCGATTCTGTTTCCCATAACGCTGTGGAAGCTCAGTCTTTGAGTACGTTTAAAGATTGGTAATCAAATTTTTCAGTGGTATTAAGGCATGTGGTGATGGTGTGCATAAAAGGCATTGAAGTCTGCGATTAGCCATGAAAGTATTAAATGGTGGAGCAAGCTCAGTGGGCTGAATGATCTGCACTCTGTCCTTATTCTTATGTTTCTTTGGTTCCACCAACATGTCAATGATACCATTGGCCCCGGTGTCAGTCTCTTTGTCCAATATCCAACCTGAGAACAATTCCAGTTTCTTCTAGTGAAATGTTTGAGAAGACCAAAGCTGTTCCCATTTAAGGCCAAAACATTGTTCACGGGCTGTTGACAGAAGCCCCTGCCCCAGGACACTACCTCAACCTGAGCAGGTTGCTTGCAACCTCCGCTTCCTATTTGCCCTTAAGCTGAAAACCTAGCCCTACAACCTGTCCATTACATAGCTCACAATGAAATTTTAAGTCAACACCTCCATAAAGTTAATGCATATGACTTTCAGATATCCATATCCCACAATCTCATTTCCACTCAGCCATGACCGCTACATTTGCTCCCACTTGACAAGCACTTCAAATTAAAAATCCTGATCTACATGTTGAAATGTCAACATGGCCTGGCTCCTACCTGCCTTCTATCTGTCTGTCTATCTGTCTGTCTATCTGTCTGTCTATCTGTCTGTCTATCTGTCTGTCTATCTGTCTGTCTCTCTCTCTCTATCTATCTCTCTCTCTCTCTCTATCTATCTCTCTCTCTCTCTATCTCTCTCTCTCTCTCTCTCTCTCTCTCTCTATCTCTATCTCTCTCTCTCTATCTCTCTCTATCTATCTCTCTCTCTATCTCTCTCTCTATCTCTCTCTCTATCTCTCTCTCTATCTCTCTCTCTATCTCTCTCTCTATCTCTCTCTCTATCTCTCTCTCTATCTCTCTCTCTATCTCTCTCTCTATCTCTCTCTCTCTCACACTCACACTCACACACACTTTTGTTTTCAGATTCTATCTCCTCCCATGTTTCCCTGATCATTTCTTTCCAGACCCATTAATTTACATAATTATATTAACCATGTCTTAAAATACTTTCAATATTGTTGCTTTCCACATTTGCTAAATCATCTTGGGGTTACCATTGACCAGAAATTGAACTTATTCAGGTATATCAAATCTGTGGCTACAAGGCAGATCAGAGGCTAAGAATTCTGAAATGTGTAACTCCTCCTGACTTCCCAAAGCCTATCCGGCATATACAAAACACAAATCTGGGGTGAAATGATGAAATGCTCTTGATTTTGACGGATGTGTCCAACTCCAGCAACTCTCTTTCAAAGCTAAACACAATCCAGGACGACGAAGCCCATTTGATAAACTTGCCATTCACCACCTTCATTTTTCACTTGCATCCACCACTAGCACCAGTGGCAGCAGTATGTATATTGTACAAGATGGACTGTAGCAACCTGTCAGAACTCCTTCAACCATATCTTTAAAACTGATGATCTCTATCAACTAGAAGGACAAGAGTGGCAGGCATGTAGGAATGCCACAACCTGCGCATTCTATTCCAAACCACACATTGTCCTGACTTGGCTTCATATCTTCATTGTTGTTTGTTCAAAGAAATGGAACTCCCTCACTAACAGCACTGTGGGTATGTCTACATCCGTGGGACTGTAGTGGTTCAAGAAGTCAATCACTGGCACCTTTTCCAGACTAGTTAGCAATAGCAACCAATGTTGACTTTGTTGTTGATGCTCACATCTAATGGGAGAAGAGAAAGATATTTGTGGATAATTCCATGACACATTTGAACTGACTTTGAGAACAATTTTTTTTCCCTCACCTCATTTCAGCCTACTGTTTTGTATTATGTTACTTTTATCTTTGGTTGTATCTTGTACTTAAACCATTTGTTTTACTTTGTTTTTTGCATTTAAACTGCCTTTGTTCACTATCCTATTCATTGTCTCTTTCAGCTCCAAGATTCATCTTCCGTATTGTTCTGTATATTGTGCTTGCTGTTTTTCTCCTGTTAGTTGTCAGCAGCTGTCATAAATACCAGAGCATCTATCATGGATGCTGAAAATCTGAAATGAAAACAGAAAAAGCCACACACAGCCTAAGTATTTACAGCATTTTCTCTGCAAAATAGCCGATGCGTAAGTGCATTGGTTACAGTCTGATTCGGACTAGATTCCCTACAGTGTGGAAACAGGCCCTTTGGCCCAACAAGTCCACACTGCCCCTTGAAGCATCCCACCCAGACCCATCCCCCTATAACCCTCACACTCCTGAACACTACGGCAATTTAGCATGGCCGATCCACCTAGCCTGCACATCTTTGGACTGTGGGAGGAAACTGGAGCACCCGGAGGAAACCCACGCAGACACGGGGAGAATGTGCAAACTCCGCACGGACAGTTGCCTGAGGCTCAAATCGAACCTGGGTCCCTGATGCTGTGAGGCTGCAGTGCTAATCACTGAGCCACCCCAGATGATCTTCTCCTTGAGTAGTTCCAATTGCTTCAGAATTCATCCTGATATTCTGGGAACTTGAAATCTTCCTCTCTATTGAAGTCTTCGGCCTTTTTTTTGAGACATAAACACAAACACTGTTTGAAATCGGGAACTTGACATTTGCAGGTGCCGAACAAAATCAGAAAGCGTTATATGTGTACAACAGATTGTCATCAGACAATCAGCCTGTATTCACGTGGCTTAGCTTCCTGTAGTTGTCGCCTGCCAACGTGGTCATGCTATGCCATCACAAGCACGTGCTCAACTGCTCAAAAGAATATGACTAAATGCCAGAGTCTATCTCTTAGTTTGAGTGTTCAAGCATTTTTAAATTTGCACTGGCAACTTTTTTATGACTGTGTCACATTGAGATGATTTCATAATATGGTATGCTTCATTCACTTTCTACCCTCCACTGTGTGGTCCTACTGACCTATGCTCATGTCTCCTAATGGACACCTATTATCTGCGCCTTCTTTATTTAAAATGTACACCTTAGATTCTTCAGGTTTCTCTTTCTACAATCCGTTAAAATTGAAGCAATTAAATGTATTACAGCTTCTCTGCTAATCACTTCATTTTCCAACATGTGCTTCTCATTGGTCTCAACCTTTTCAGCTTTTTAAGGCTCTTATCAAAATCACAGATGGCATCTTATGTGACTGACAGAGGGAAACTGTACCTCATGGTCCTCGTTGACCTGCCTGCAGACTCTGTAATGGTTGATCACACTATTTTGCTCCAGTGCATTTCCATTATGATCCAACTGGGTGGGTATCACATTCACCTGGCTCCACTCCAAACTATTTAATTGTAGCCCAAGTATCACCAGCACAGATTCAGTAGAATTAATGTTTTCCCTCTGTGTTAGAATGGCTCTGTGACATAAAATGGTTCCTTTTCCACTGTAACATTGTTACCTTTGGTGCCCCCCAAGGTTTTATTCCTGGCCGCCACCTATTTTGCATCTGTATTGCCTTGCATGATGTTACTTGAAAACGGAGATTACTTTTCAAGTCTTCACAGGTGATGCCAAGTTCTACCTCGCTGCCATTTCCCTGGATTCCTCCACAATGCTAAATTATCATGTTCTTTGTCTGACATAAGTAATGAATTGGGAGAAATTTCTTCTGATTAAATATTGGGAAGACTGCAGGCATTGTCTTTGATTCACATTATAAACACCAGTCTCTAGCTAACTCCATTCATCTTCCTGTAATTAACTGTCTGAGGGAGACCAGACAGTTCTGGTACTATATTTGACTCTGAGAAGGCCATCCAATCACATGTTCACGCCATCACTAAATCCATCTATTTTCACCATCATTGTTATGTAACTTCAACCCTGCTCATATGCTTCTGAAACCCCATTCATGTCTTTGTTACCTCAAAACTTCACAGTTCAATGTATTCTGCTTCCCATAAACCTGAGGCCATTCAAAAACCTGCTGTCCATGATCTTCCTCAGACGAGGTCTTGTTCATCTATCACTCCTGTGTTTGCTGACCAACTTTGGCCCAAAGTCAAGCAACACTTTGATTTTAAAATGCTGATCCTATTTTGCAAATCTCCCATGGCCATTCGCTTAAACAATGTCTAATTTTGCTTTGCCACTCCTGTGAAGCACTTGAGGACATTGTATTATGTTAGGGGCACTGAAAAAAAAATTATTGGTCTTTGTTTCTCAAAAATGTAAAGAGGATAATTATTTGGTTAGTTTTGATTTTAATGAGCACCCCTTACCAAATTCCATTGATTTTTATGTATAATTCTGGCTGCATCTTTTATAAAACAGAACATACACTCTGAATGCAAATATGTGGGTATGATCTATCTGCACATGTGCAGTTGCACCTATGATATTACACCAGCCCCTATTTTCTGACCTTGTAAACGTTTAACTCAGAAGATTCAACTCATTCATTTCATTTAAATGAGAAAGAAGGGGAAATTTTCAATATACAAATTATCTGCTAAAGACACAAAGCTGACTCAGCTAATTAGAACCCAAATCATTGTCCTTGCACAAATAGCAAAAACTTAATTGGCAAGTAATCATTGTCATGAGCTGGGTTCTCTGACATTTTTTCATCAGTATCTTTTTAAGTTTTGCAATGGAGATCAGGAATTTCAATGATTCCCTTGCACAGACATCAAAAACTTTACATTTCTTCTTCAACACAGAAAAATATCCCAAGGAGCTTCACGGAAATGTAGTTGAAAATAAGTGAAAGTTGAGACAAAGAAGGACCTACTGTATGTGAGAGATAATGGGAACTGCAAATGCTGGAGAATTCCAAGATAATAAAATGTGAGGCTGGATGAACCCAGCAGGCCAAGCAGCATCTCAGGAGCACAAAAGCTGATGTTTCGGGCCTAGACCCTTCATCAGAGAGGGGGATGGGGAGAGGGATCTGGAATAAATAGGGAGAGAGGGGGAGGTGGACCGAAGATGGAGAGTAAAGAAGATAGGTGGGGAGGTAGGGAGGGGATAGGTCAGTCTAGGGAAGACGGACAGGTCAAGGAGGTGGGATGAGGTTAGTAGGTAGCTGGGGGTGCGGCTTGGTGTGGGAGGAAGGGATGGGTGAGAGGAAGAACCGGTTAGGGAGGCAGAGACAGGTTGGACTGGTTTTGGGATGCAGTGGGTGGGGGGGAAGAGCTGGGCTGGTTGTGTGGTGCAGTGGGGGGAGGGGACGAACTAGGCTGGTTTAGGGATGCAGTAGAGGAAGGGGAGATTTTGAAACTGGTGAAGTCCACATTGATACCATATGGCTGCAGGGTTCCCAGGCGGAATATGAGTTGCTGTTCCTGCAACCTTCGGGTGGCATCATTGTGGCAGTGCAGGAGGCCCATGATGGACATGTCATCTAGAGAATGGGAGGGGGAGTGGAAATGGTTTGCGACTGGGGGGTGCAGTTGTTTGTTGCGAACTGAGCGGAGGTGTTCTGCAAAGCGGTCTCCAAGCCTCAGCTTGGTTTCCCCAACGTAGAGGAAGCCGCACCGGGTACAATGGATGCAGTATACCACATTGGCAGATGTACAGGTGAATCTCTGCTTAATGTGGAATGTCATCTTGGGGCCTGCGATAGGGGTGAGGGAGGAGGTGTGGGGACAAGTGTAGCATTTCCTGCGGTTGCAGGGGAAGGTGCCGGGTGTGGTGGGGTTGGAGGGCAGTGTGGAGCGAACAAGGGAGTCACGGAGAGAGTGGTCTCTCCGGAAAGCAGACAGGGGAGGGGATGGAAAAATGTCTTGGGTGGTGGGGTCGGATTGTACTGTATGTGTTGGGTCTACTGTGTGGTGGTATTGGCCACAAACAGTCTTATTAAAATAAGATTTCTGATTTTGTAAATCATGTAGCTGATCATTTAGGCTTTTCTGTGTCAATGTTAAGATGATCATCAGAAGTACACTCATTCAGCGTGGTGATTCACCAGCTGATTACTTTTTTTGTTTGAATAATAAATGATATAACAGAATCCAGCTGGGTGCGTCTGCAGTGAAGACTCATGTTTTCCTGGTGAAATCCTTGTAATTACTGGAAGGCAGTAAGACCTTGGGAAAATCAAACTAGGTTGCTAATGAACAAGTTACAGATTGTCCATAGTTTTTTTTACAAGGTCTGACAATTCTTTTCAGAAAGCGTTTCCAGATGAATGCTGATATTGTCACCCACCTCTGTGTCCAATTCCAAAATCAAGTAGCATGAAGAGTTTTGACTTTTTTTCTTTTCGGTATAATGTAATTTGTAAGGCTGCAGTTTAAAACAAATAAATATTCTAAACTGGCTCCAACAGAGACATGAATAGTGTGTTGCTGAGTCTCAATTTTTCCTGCCAGTCTCCCTGAAGGAACAACTTGGTCTGGAAACTCAACAGAGTGGTGGAACTAACATGCAGTATATCCTGTCAAAGATCACTTCCAACGTTTGCGTTCCATTGTGTGGAATTAGAACACAACCTTTTTTTTTCATTCAAATATCAAAAAGGGGTCTCTGGATGGCTCTTGTATGATGTTCCCCAACACACTCACTTAAAAAGCAGACTTTATGTACAGTTATGTCACTAATTTTTTTTTGTGAATGGTTTATTGAACTTAAAATGGTCTTTCTCAGCACTGCTTGGTAGATAGATGCCATTGGATTTCTAAACATATACATTTCCATTACTTGTGCTCAGAATACATGGGTTGTAGAATGCTTCAGTGAAGGAACATGTTATAAATGATTGGTGAGATGTATGCACATTTGAGCATCAGCTTTTATGCAGTTGATTTTTCTTTTGCTGAATTTACAATCTCTGCAATTTTTGAAACACGCTGAGTTGAGACCGGCACCTCCTCAAGGAAGAGAATAATAAGGAAATCCTGAGAAAATCACGCCCATGTGCTTTTTTTCAATCTTGGCTTCTGTTTCAGAGCATGCTAATAGAGGTCTGGAAGCAGATTACCTTTGCTAGACAACAGTTGAAGAGAGAGACTTGAGGGGAAAGGTATGAAAATATTTAATGTATATGTCAGATAATAAAGCGTGAAGCTGGATGAACACAGCAGGCCAAGCAGCATCTCAGGAGCACAAAAGCTGACGTTTTGGGCCTGGACCCTTCATCAGAGAGGGGGATGGGGAGAGGGAACTGGATTAAATAGGGAGAGAGGGGGAGGCGGACAAAAGGTGGAGAGGAGAGTATAGGTGAGGAGGTAGGGAGGGGATAGGTCAGTCCAGGGAAGATATCAGGTCAAGGAGGTGGGATGAGGTTAGTAGGTAGGAAATGGAGGTGCGGCTTGAGGTGGGAGGAAGGGATGGGTGAGAGGAAGAACAGGTTAGGGAAGCAGAGACAGGCTGGGCTGGTTTTGGGATGCAGTGGGGCAAGGGGATGAGCTGGGCTGGTTGTGTGATGCAGTGGGGGGAGGGGATGAACTGGGCTGGTTTTGGGATGCAGTGGGGGAAGGGGAGATTTTGAAGCTGGTGAAGTCCACATTGATACCATTGGGCTGCAGAGTTCCCAAGTGGAATATGAGTTGCTGTTCCTGCAACCTTCGGGTGGCATCCTTGTGGCACTGCAGGAGGCCATGACGGACATGTCGTCGAAAGAATGGGAGGGGGAGTTAAAATGGTTCGCGACTGGGAGGTGCAGTTGTTTATTGCAAACCGAGCGGAGGTGTTCTGCAAAGCGGTCCCCAAGCTTCCGCTTGGTTTCCCCGATGTAGAGGAAGCCACACCGGGTACAATGGATACGGTATGCCACATTGGCAGATGTGCAAGTGAACCTCTGCTTGATGTGGAAAGTCATCTTGGGGCCTGGGATAGGGGTGAGGGAGGTGGTGTGGGGGCAAGTGTAGCACTTCGTGCGGTTGCAGGGGAAGATGCCAGGTGTGGTGGGGTTGGAGGGGAGTGTGGCTACTACCTACTACCTAGTACTTTCCTACCTACTAACCTCATCCCACCTCCTTGACCTGTCCGTCTTCCCTGGACTGACCTATCCCCTCCCTACCTCCCCACCTATACTCTCCTCTCCACCTGTCTTCTTTTCTCTCCATCTTCGGTCCGCTTCCCCCTCTCTCCCTATTTATTCCAGAACCCTCTCCCCATCCCCCTCTCTGCTGAAGGGTCTAGGCCGGAAACGTCAGCTTTTGTACTCCTGAGATGCTGCTGGGCCTGCTGTGTTCATCCAGCTTCACACTTTATTATCTTGGATTCTCCAGCATCTGCAGTTCCCATTATCTCTAATGTATATGTCAGTTCAGAGGACAAAGTAAAGGAAAAACTGACATGTTTCACAAAGATCAACTTAAATGAAAGTGTTATTTGGAATTTAATTATCTCAATTATTTTGTAATTTTCAAAGTTGGACAGGAAGTAAATTAAGAAATCACTGGCTGAAATAATTATTTTGGCATATTCATTGCTTTTTCATTTATTTCCCTTACAGTTTTCATGCCATGTACAATCCCTGTTCAACAGATCTGGGAGGTCATGTGAAGCTATGAACAGTCTGTCTGCAGTGATGATCTTGCTATACATTGCATCTGTTAAAAATGCCTCAGCACAGCAGTGGCAAGCACAGGCCATACACTTCTCTTCCAAGAAGAATGGTTCATTCATAGGTCACTGTTTGCTAGGGGAACGTTTATTAGGAAATGGGCAATTTTTTCAAAAAAAATCTGGAAATCAGTTTGTTTAGGATTAAAGAGGCCCCCTTACAGTTTATTATCTGTGATTTCTTACAGAATGTTCTAGGCTTACTCCTATACAGCAGAGACGGGGTAGAATTAATGAACACCCCCATGACAGATGTGGATAAATGATTGCCAAGTGTACTGACTTAAACATGAGTATTGAAAGTTCAGGGTGGAGTTAGAAAAGCTTCAGCCCAGTCAATTTTGTGTTTTGGCCTTTAATATTGAGACACATCAAAAAACAATACAGTGCAGGAATAGGTCCTTCAGCCCTTTAAGCCTGCACCAACACGTTTTGTCCTTCCATATTAAAACTGTCTTCACTTACAGGATCTGTATCCCTCTGTTCCCTTTCTATTCAGGTATTTATCCAGGTGCATCTTGGATTCTGTTATTGTGAGTGCTTCCACGCCTCTGGGGGAAAAAAAGCTTCATACTTTCCTCTCTATCCATGCCATTTACAATCTTATAAACATCTGTCCGGCCATCCCTCAACGTCCTGAATTCTAGTAAAAACAAACCCCGCCCCCCCATCCAAAAAAAAGCATCCTTCCGCCGCTACTGTCCATCTCCTGTGACGAAGCCAGTTCTGTAACCATCTTGCCAGCTCACCCCTGATACCATGTGACTGCATCTCTTGTACCAGTCTGCCATGAGTGACCTTGTCAAAGCTTTAGTGAAGTCCATGTAGACAACATCAACTGCTTTTCCCTCATCAATCATCTTGGTCACCTCCTCAAAAGACTTGATCAGTTTAGTGAGGCACAACCTCCCCTGCACAAAACCATGCTGTGTGCCACTAATCAATCCATTTGCTTCTCAATGTGTTTCAATATTGTTCCTGGGAATCTTTCCGGTAATTCCCCTACCACTGACGTATTTTCCTGGATTATCTCCTTTACCCTTTTTAAACAATGGGACAACAATATTTTCCAGTCCTCTGGGACCTCGCCTGTGGTCAAAGAGGAGACAAAGATGTCTGTCAATGCACCAACAATTTGTTTTCTTGCTCCCTCAATATTCTGGGATAGATCCCATCAGGACCCAGGGACTTATCTACCTTAATACTTTTTAAGACACACAATACCTCTTCCTTTTTCATAGCAACTTGGCTTAGAAATTCAGCACTCCCTTCCCTGAGATCATCTTCCACCAATTCCTTCTCTTCGGTGAATACTGATATGAAGGATTAATTTAAAACCTCACCTGCCTCTTCTAGCTCCACACATACATTTCCTCCTTTGTCCTTGAGTGGGCCAACCCTTTCCCTGGCTGCCCTCTTGCTTTTTATATATGTATAAAAAGCCTTGGGATTCTTCTTAATTCTGTTTGATAATGACTTTTCATGACCCCTTTTAGCCCTTCTAATTCCCTGCTTAAGTTCTTTCCTACTATCCTTTTATATTTCAAGGGTATTGTCAGTTCCAATCCTCCTAGACTCTATGTACACTTCTTTTTCCCCTTTTGACCAAGGTGGTCATTATATCCCTGGTCATCCAAGGTTCGTGTAACTTGCCATACCCATCCTTCATTCTTGCAGGAACGTGCCACTCCTGAACTCTTATCAACAGCTATTTGAAATACTCCTGCAAGACCAGTGTGGATTTACCCTCAAACAGCTGCCTCCAATCAAGACTCTCTAGTTCCTGCCTAATAGTGTTGTAGTTTGCCTTCCCCCAGTTTGACATCTTTACCCAAAAACTGCTGTTACTCCATGAGTAACTTAAAATTTATGGTATTATGGCCACCACTCCCAAAATGCTCCCCCACTGAAACTTCATTCATCTGGCCGGGCTTTTCTCCCAAAACCGGGTCTAGTATAGCCCCTTCCCTGGTTGGACTGATTACGTACTGTGTCAAGAAACCCTCCTGATTGGTCCTTACAAATTCTACTCCCTCCAAGCCTCTAGGACAAAGTGAGTCCCAATCAATACAGGGGAAGTTAAAATCACCAGCCACAACAGCCTGCTGTTTTCATGTCTTTCTAATATCTGTTTAAAATCTCTCCTCTGTCTCCTGCTGGCTGTTGGGAGGCCTGCAGTATACCCCCAACATTGTGATTTCACCTTTCCCATCCCTGAGTTCTACGCATACTGCCTCCCTGCATACATCCTCTGATGTGTCTTCCCTCTGTACAGCTGTGAGATACTCCTATACCAGTAATGCAACTCCTCCATCCCTTTTACATCCCTTTCTATCATACCTGAAACATCTAAATCTAAATCATCTAAATCCAGCTGCCAATCCTGTGCCTCTTCAGCCAAGTCTCCATAATCACATTATTTTAGTTCCAAGTACTACCAGCACTCTAAGTTCATCCACCTTGCCAATTATGCTTCTTGTATTGAAACATTTGCATTTCAGACCACCTCCCCTGCTCTCTTCAATAGCATTTCCCAGCATCATTTTGCATCGACTCTAACAAATGAAGTAGAAAAGCACCTTAAAATATCAGTGATGCTTCGTAGAATTTTGTAACCAGGAAGTCCTACGATATTTGGAGAGATAGGCACTTTGCCGCTAATGCGTGGAGAAATTATTTCCTGTGTACTGTGAACAGGGAACTGAGCAGTGAGCTCTGAATTGGAGGTAACATAATCCATGGTGTGAGAACACAGGAAGAGGGGCCAAGTGTCCAAGCGGACTGTGTGAGGCACTTTTGAATTTTGAGGGAAAAGATTCAGTCAAGTTACATTTGGAATGTTACTTAGTTGTAGACACGTGCCAGTTGAAAGATTTGTATTCAAATTATGTTCTTACTTAACACTCCTATATTAATACCTCTTAGAGAAAAGGTTCACCATTATTCTCCGCCTTATTTAGGTGGGTCTAGAGTCACTTTCTGCAAATTCAGCTACATGATCAAGAAATATTTAAGTGACTAACATGGAATTGTGTTAAATATTACTGTGCACATACCAGAACAACTTGCTTGTAAATGTTGAAAACAATTTCTCTATTCATTAGAATAAAATAGCAAGCTATAAAGTTTGTACTCCATACTTGATGAAGTAATTGCACGTTAATCTGTATAAACTTGTAGTTTGCTATTTGGTTTTTGTGGTGCCTTTCTCTTGCCCTTTCTTAACCTCACATCTGACTAGCCTTCAGCAACAGGAAGAAGCACCCCCCCCGCTCCCCAGAACTTGTAGAGGAATCATTGATCATTTTCATGTCAGTTGTTGATTGATTTCTGTTAGCTCTTGCTGAGTTAGCAGAACTGCTTGGATGTTTGTACTGCAATTTAAAATTGTTGAAACCTGTAGGGAGTGATGCTACTTGGGTTTTGGTGCGAGGATTTTGCTCAAACCACACGCTCGCAGTTATGACTACTGCAGCTTATATCTTGATTTGCCCCAAGCTTGACTGGGAGATTGTTTTTAACTCAATGATGGACCTTGGAGAAAAGGGCTCAGCTGTAGACCATATATACCCAAATCTTCAGGGAATAATTCTCCCACTTCAGTTTAACCCATAAATATTGTTCCACCAAGAAAGTGTTCATTGAACTGTGCAGTATCTTGCTGTGGTAAAAGGTGTATAGTGTGTTATAATTTGGGATTTTGATTTTAGAAGAAGCAAATGGATTTCAGTCAGTCCTGGGAAGGTAATTATTTAAAAATTCATGAGGTTATTTGAAATAGTGACTTAAATACATAATTTCCAAGAAGTCATGTGATTTCAGTTAAGTGCCTGGTAGAGCACCTACCTAGGTGGAATGTTTATACTGCTGAGTTTGCAAATTGAGTAGAGGCCATTAGTTTAGCTGTTGAGTTCAGTTCAGAAGATAGAACAGCTTTCCCCTAGCAGGAGAATCAACTTGTTAGAACTGAACTGATTTTAGGCCATCAGCACTATGAGAGCTTCATGCCAGCAGACTTGGAAAAAAATCATAAAATATTCTCAGCAGTCCAGGGAAAAGAAACTCCAAAAAGCCAGTTAAGTAAAGATAAAGATTTGAGATAAGAGTTATATTTCCCTGGGATTGAGTATCTGAAAGGATAGTGTAGGGAATAAAATATTGAACTTTATTTTGCTGCTTATGTAAAGACTTGTCAGACAACTAGCTTTATTTGATTTTATTTTCTTTAGGGTGGTAAGTTTATGGTCTGTTGTGGAAGAACACTTGCAGCAGTATTCCGTGTAATTTTTTTCTTCTGCATGGATCTCCAATGTCTGTGCACAGCAATGACTTCTGGAACTGGAAGTCAATGCTGCAGTCCACATTGGCACACCAATCACCATGTATGGAATGCAAGGGCAGCTGAATGCACAGATAGCCCTTAGAGGGGAGGCTGACCTACAGGCTCATGTGAGCACATTTCAGTGATTTATACTATGGTAGGTAATGGCAGAAATTAAGCAAATGATCTTTCGAGACAGGTTCATGTTGGAATCTAACTTGTCTAATATTACTATCTGTGTGGTAAGGGCTGTCTACTAACTACGTGGGTCATGATTTTATACATCGCACACAAATGTGGGCTAAATGCATACAATAAGACCAATACTGCCACACAAAATGTCATCTAGTAGATCATTGTGTAAGCAACAGTTCTTGGCACACTCTAAAAGAGCCCTGCATATTCTTGAGCGTGTGTCTCTCAATTTGTTAAGGGTTGTTGCGTTCCACATACCCTCAACACCATGAGGTTAGTTGACAGCAGCTGACGAAACAGAGATGGATGAAGCAGATACGCCATTCCCTTTCTGACTGGGTTATTCATGATAGTTCCATTTGATTATGGTACCAGTGAACTCAACCCAAGTTTTCCATTCAACAACAATCTCTGACCTTCTCTTATGCAAGTGATCTCCTGTCCACAATGTTGAAGGAAAAACATCACAAGGCAAATGTTCAAAACCAAATTCATCAGGCATCCCTCCAATATTTCATCTAAAGTCAAATACTTTTGTGTTCTCTTTGTGTTTGTCTTCCTTGTACCTTTGCCAATTCCAGTGCTCCTACTCAGTGATCCCCAGTGACTGCAGCATCACTGAAGTGCAGGAGTGACTCTACATAGCTTTGCAGGATGACGTCAAACACCTCTGGGCTTAGAAGGTCTTGCTTACGTCTTAAAAAAATGGGCTAGCTGGCTGACAGATAACAGAACAAACACTTCAGAGCAGTAGGATGAGGGTGGACAAATGCAGTCATACAACCATTCTGAGAGGGCAGCAGTATTCTGTTCCAAAAACCCAAGCACTGAAGGATACTACGGGAGCCAAATTTTAAGCAGCTCGTATTTATAGAGCTCCATGTTACAAACATGCAGCATATCCCTCCTCCCACTCCCATCTCTTAACCACCACCCCGTTTCCCTCACTTCCACTCTCCTGCGCCGCCCCCCGCAACACCCCAAAACTAGCTGAATTTTTATGATTGAGATTCCACTGCAATACTCAGATATGTATTAATTTTCCCTGGACTTCAGTAGAAGCTAAACCATCAGACACTGCAATATGATAAGGTACGTGGCCATACTTTTAAAAATGACCACTGGTTCCTTGCTAGTAAAGGACTCCAAGCTTTATTCAACCGTTTCAAGGTTGCAGCTAGGCGCCCGTGCTCCTTGATTGTGACCACAGCCTTTCCATCTGGTTTGCCATCGCATCAAACATTTGTGTCTGCACTGTCAGTGTCTGAGCTGGTGGCTGCAAGTGAAATAGCGAATGATGATATTTCATCATAGTCATTCTTCCTTTTCCACTCTGCTCCTGTGACACTGCATGGCTAGTTTTCAGTCCCTGGGAATCTGAGAAGAGAAAGGCACATTACAATGAGGGAAAAATGGAATTCATCCTTAAATCGTCTTCAACTTGTAAAACAGAAGAGGGCGTGAGATGTGGAGGAGTTGGAATATAAAAAGGAGGATGAAGTATCTGGATATTCAAGTGCAATAATTTCACTTCATCTGCTTGCAATGGTCTGATTATAATTACTCTGGTGATAGTGAGCACTGTCTGCACCATCAGGGCCAGGACATTCCATGCTTGTTCTGAGTTCAACCCCACCAGAGTTTGTGGGTCACTTTAAAAATCGAAAGAATGATGGATGCTGTAAATCGGGAACAAAAACAAAGTTGCTGGAAAAGCTCAGCATGCCTGGCAGCATCTGTGAAGGAAAAAACAGTTAACGTTTCGGTTCTAGTGACGGAAGGGTCACTGGACCCGAAACTTTAACTCTGTTTTTTCACAGATGCTGCCAGATCCGCGGAGCTTTTCCAGCAGCTTTGTGTTTGTGTGTCACTTTGTTCTGTGTAAGAAAAGGGATTGAGTCTGAGAGTTTGGTGCAATGTGCAGGGTGATGTTCCTTGTCATGGATAAATAGCTGGCCATGTTTCAAAGCAGTAAGTGTAAAGAGTATGAGGATGCTATATCATTGGAGATTTCTATAACTTGTGCTTGAATATGTGGAGAACTGAGTATTGTGAGTGGTTAATGAATTAATTGTGAGGATATGGCCTGTGTGAACATTTGATTCACTGACATCAAGCACTCATGAGTTTATGGAAATCTTTCTGGTGTGACATCCAGGTTTTCAGGACTAATCTTGTGGCATTGATTGTAATGTATCTGCTCCCATTGCCTTTGCAGTGTCCTTCTCCAGGGCCCCATAGTTTACTATGGTTGGAGGAGTTGTTTTCTGCTGTTTATTTTCTGCACCAAGATCTTTAGTGGTGCATCTGAGAACCTGGGAGCTCACACTCTCTGCCATGTTCGTGTTAAGCAAGCAAGTAAAAGGTTATCAGGGATAGGCAGGAATTTTGGTTACAGTCAGATCAGTCATGATCATATTCAATGTTGTATCAGGCTTGAAGGGCTGACTGACCTATCTCAGCTCCAAATTAATATATTGCATCATTCTTCTTGTGCCTTTCAAAGGTCAGACTGACTTACATCACCATTATCAATCAAAATGCAACTCTTGTTTTAAAATGTGCACACTGGCATTAATGCAGGCTTGTTTGAAATCATGTCAGCCTCTTACAGTTTTGCACTCCCCATGCTAGAATACAACCACTCAGCAGTACACGCAAGTCATTGAAATGAGCAGGCAGCACAAAACTGTGTATTGCCTGCATCAGAAGCTACATGATCCCAGCATACTGAGACGCATAAATAGCAAGCAGGACATAACACTGACGCTTCACCGGTGGTACACCGATGATGTCACCTAGTATGATAATAAAAACTCTGTGAACAAACATCAGCTGGGCAAGCAAGTCAACAACCACGTCCCTAACCTCATTTTGTACCTCAATTCTTTGCTGTTAGTTTCTGGGCTCCCTTCATATAACTTGCATTCCTTTCCTTGCAAGACCTTAAACCTTCTATAAGCTATTCTGATGCTGCTTTTTCATGGCTTATTGTTCAGACATACACAGCACTCTGTCCAAATCAGTTTACACAAACTGGATCCTATGGTTATCGTTTCTCAAGTTAGAGTTTATCTGCTTTAGTAGCTATTCATGATATTCCATCAGTATTATGTGAAATCCCAGACTTGTCATCAGTTCTTTACATATAGATGGCTTGTAAATGCAGAGTTTAATCATTTTCTTCTGCTATATTTGGCTGTGGTACCTCATGTACGGGGTGCTCCTGAGTTAACTATCAGTATCAGAAGGTGTTGGGAAGATACTGTATTTTGCTTTGCTCCATTGCTTTCTAGTTAATTAACAAGGTCCACTGCTTGCTTCTTTCATAAGTCTGCTGGTATCCAACACGAGCACTGGTCTGCATAACCTTTAATGCTAAAAGCCATTCTGATAATTTCCTTTATGGTATTGCAATTCACTTAAAATAAAGTACACAACACTGAAATAATCGAATCGTAAAATGCAAAATGCATTTTAATCACATGCTGTATTTCAAATATGCATCTTTAGTATAATAAAAATCAAAATATTCAAGATAATTGTTGTGATCAAGTTAAAATACAAAGTATAGCACTGAAATCTTTCAGTTAGAGTTTGAATATTGGACCTAGTGTGTTATGAAAACTGTTGGTTTCCATGAATAACTTGGAACAACTGAAATTTAGCTTTGATTTCAAAATTCTTTATCATGTACCTGATTTAGCTTGTCAGTCAACTGAAATTAATTCAAGGAAAGTTAATGGAAATAAGCCCATGTAATGGAAGTAAGTTAATGGCAAACAAAACAATTTTTGGCAAGTGTTACTGTTTGACTTGCAAGGGAGTCAAAGGTTATCAGGTTATATATCCTGCTGAAATCGGGTCATCTGAAATATTGAGGTGAGGCCTCAATCTGGTCAGCTAGGACCTTATTGAAGGGCCAGATGGCCTACTTCCAATTTATATATTCATGATGTGATGACCTTTGACCTCAAAGTTTTACACTTAAGGCAAATTAATAACATATCTTTAAAAATTAGTAAAATCTGTAATTGTTCTAAAATGTGTTTGAAAATGAGTTCTAAGAGTTTTGCATCAATTGCAACTTCCTTGGATAAGATTTATGGGGTCTATGTGACTTGGTGGCTCTTAATCTGAAAGCAGTACAAACAGGTAGGAAGTTAAGAGCTTAAATTGAGTAGCTGGCACACAGTGTAGGACTGCAGACACAAAGAAGAGCTGTAGATTGAAGACAATCAGCGTGTAATTGCAGACAGAAATAAGGTGCTGCAGCAGGACACAGTTATCAAATTCCTGGCATGTTTAGAAAAAGAGCTGAGCTCTCTTCAACAGGTCAGTTTCTGTTCAAGAATCATAGAATCTCAACAGTACAGAAAGAGGCCATTCAGCCCAACAAGTCTGCGCCAATCTTCTGAAGAACATCCCACCCAGAACTACAACCTTGCATTTGTCGTGCCTATTTCATTTAGCCTGCCACCTCTGGATACTACAGACAATCTAGCATGGCCAATCAACATAACTTTCAGATCTTTGGACTATGGGAGGAAACCAGACCACTCAGGAAAAATCTACGCAGACACATGGTGAATGTGCAAACTCCACACAGTTGCTTAGGGGTCAAATTGAACCCAGGTCCGTGATGCTGTGAGGCAGCAGTGCTAACCACAACTGATATGCTGCAGATGTTTTCAAATCAAATTGTTCAGAAATGTTATTACACATTGTCATACGTTAAGGTCATTTGATTGGTCAGTGGTGAGGGACAAGGGGATGTGACTGAGTTGGACAGATAGTGGGACCCAGGAGATGGAAGTGCCTCACCTTTGCAGTTGTCCAAGAGGTTTGCGGTATTTTCAACTTTTTGAGTAAGAGTAAGGGCTGCAGAACAGATGAGCTAACTGACCATGGCACCGTGGTGTCAGAAGCTAGTCAAGTGGAGGCAGTGAAAGGGAATGTAATGGTATAGTATAGTGAGGTGGATTGACACTGTTTTCTCCAATAAAGAAGAAGTTTCCAAAAGAATGTTGTAGCGATTGTAACCAGGTCAACCAGGTAGACCTCATAGAATATGAGTTTTCTGACTGGGGCTGCTAAGCTGGTCCAATCAGGGAGCCCTGGCTGACAGATATAAACAGGGTATCAGATATCCTGATATAACAAGGTGTAGAGCTGGATGAACACAGCAGGCCAAGCAGCATCAGAGGAGCACGAAAGCTGATGTTGCTGGTCGAGACCCTTCTTCAGAAATGGGGAAGGGGAAGGGGTTTCTGAAATAAATAGGGAGAGGCGGGAGGCGGATAGAGGTTGGACAAAAGAGAAGATAGGTGGAGAGGAGATAGACAGGTCAAAGAGACGGAATTGGAGCCAGTAAAGGTGAATGTAGGTGGGGAGTGAGGGAGGGGATAGGTCGGTTCAGGGAGGACGGACAGGTCAAGGAGGCAGGATGAGGTTAGTGGGTGGGAGATAGGGGTGGGGCTTGACGTGGGAGGAATGGTTAGGGAGGTGGGGATGAGCTGGGCTGGTTTTGGGATGTGGTCAGGGGAGGGGAGATTTTGAAGATTGTGCAGTCCAAGTTGATACCATTGGGCTGCAGGGTTACCAAGCGAAATATGAGATGCTGTTCTTGCAGCTTTCGGGTGGCATCATTGTGGCAATGCAGGAGGCCCAGGATGGATATGTCATCCAAGGGGTGGGAGGGGGAATTGAAATGGTTCACGATTGGGAGGTGCAGTTGTTGCAAACCGAGCATAGGTGTTCTGCAAAGTGGTCCCAAAGCCTCCGCTTGGTTTCCCCGATGTAGAGGAGGCCACAATGGGAACAGTTGATACAGTATACCACACTAGCAGATGTGCAGGTGAATATCTGTTTGATGTGGAAGGTCTTAGAGCCTGGGATGGGGGTGAGGGGGGAGGTATGGGGCAGTGGTAGCACTTGCTGCGGTTGCAGGGAAAAGTGTCGAGGGTGGTGGGGCTGGTGGGGAATATGGAACAGACTAGGTAGTCACAGAGAGAGTAGTCCCTCTGGAATGCGGATAAGGGTAGGTAGGGAAAAATGTCTTTGGTAGTGGGGTCAGATGGCAGATGGCGGAAGTGTCAGGACGATGCGTTAGATTCAGAGGTTGTTCGGGTGGTATCTGAGGACGAGGGGGATTCTGTTTTGGTTATTGCGGGTAGAGGGTGTGAAGGATGAGTTGCGGGAAATGCGAGAGACTCAGTTGAGGGCATTTTCGACCACTGTGGAGGGGAAATTGAAAAACAAGAACATTCGGGATGTCTGGAAGTGGAATGCCTCATCTCAGAAGCAGATGCAGCAGAGGCCTTTTTGCAGGAGGGTGGGTGAGAAGAGGTGTGTTCTAGGTAGCTATAGGAGTCAGTAGGCTTGAAAGATATCGGTTTTCAGGTGGATGACAGAGGTGGAGATAGAGAGGTCCAGGAAGGAGAGAGAGGTATCAGAGATGTTCCAGGTGAACTTAAGGTTGGGATTGAAGGTGTTAGTGAAGTACATGAACTGTTTGAGCTCCTCGTGGGAGCACGAGGCAGCGCCAATATAGTCATTCATGTAGCAGAAGAAGAGGTGGGGGATAGGGCCAGTGTAAGAGGGATTGATCAACATATCCAACAAAGAGGTAGGCATAGCTTGGGCCAATGCAGGTACTCATGGCCACTCTTTTTGGCTGTAGGAGGTGGGAGGAATGAAAGGAGAAGTTGTTGAGGGTGAGGACGAGCTCGACTAGGCGGATAAGGGTGTCAGTGGAAGGGGACTGGTGGGCCTGTGGGACAGGAAGAAGCGGAGGGCCTTTAGGCCATTTGCGTGGGGAATGCAAGTGTACAGGGACTGGATGTCCATGATAAGGATGAGGTGTTGGGGACCAAAGAATTGGAAGTTTCAGAGGAGGTGGAGGGCCTGGGTGGTGTCACGAATGTAGGTGGGGGTTTCCTGGACTGAGGGGGAGAAAATGGGGCCAAGATATGTGGAAATAAGTTCGGTGGGGCAGGAGCGAGACAATGGGTCAACCAGGGCAGGCGGGTTTGTGGATTTTGGGAAGGAGATAGAAACGGGCGGTTCATGTTGGGGAATGATGAGGTTGGAGGCTGTGGTTGGGAGGCCACCTGAAGTGATGAGGTTGTGGATGGTCTGGGAGATGATGGTTTGGTGGTCGCAGGTGAGACCATGATCAAGGGGGCGGTAGGAAGAGGTGTCAGAGAGCTGGCGTCTGGCCTCGGCAATGTAGAGGTCTGTGTGCCCTACTACAACTGCGCCTCCCTTGTCCGTGGGTTTTATGGTAACGTTGGGAATGGAGCGGAGGGAGCAGAGGGCTGCATGTTCTGTGGGGGAGATATCCTGTTCACTTTGACAGCTGGTTCAGTGGGAGTTGGATCAGTGTCAAGGAAATAAAGGGTGATTTAGTGTTGGGATACCAGCTTCCGTAGGGTTATTTCAGTGGTGACGATCCCAAGCAAGATCCAATACTGACATGCAATGTCTCACCATACAGTATTGGGGTAGTATTAGCTCAAAGGTGACCATGGAGAGGAATGCCCAATAGCCTATGTGTCCAGTACTTTGGCTAATGCATACTGTAATTGTGCCTAGATAGAGTCAGAAGGTTTGGTGATCATATTTTGGAGTCAGAAAAATTGACTAATATCTTTATGGATCATAAATCCCTGCTAGGTCTTCTTAAAGAGGACAAGGCAGTGCTGCCCAAAGCTTCAGGCTGAATTCTGTGGTAGACTTTCATTCTAAATGCTTATAATTACAAATTAAAACACCGTCTGGGAGGCCAAGCAGCAAATGCAGATGTATTGAGCCACCTTCTGCTGGCAGACACATCGCCAATGGTAAATAAAAACCAAAAGAACTGCGGATGCTGTAAATCAGGGCCAAAAACAAAGTTGCTGGACAAGCTCAGCAGGTCTGGCAGCATCTTTGGAGGAGAAAACAGAGTTAACATTTCGGGTCCGGTGATCCAGAGTTCTTAGGAAGGGTCACCGGACCTGAAACATTAACTCTGTTTTCTCCTTCACAGATGCTGCCAGATCTGCTGAATATCACCAATGGTACTGCCACTGCAAGAGTCCATAATGGTTTTAAATTTTCTGGCCACACTTCCAGTCACAGCTGACAATATCAGACTTCCTGGCAAAGCTGGTGGTGATGGGGAAAACCAAAGAGCTGTCATAACCAGAATTGAAACCTTTTTGAATCCAGAGAGTATAGATCACAGTAGAGGATGGCATATTATAATGGGGGACTAGAGAAATTGTCTCAAGTAAAGATCACAGCCAGATACTGGCTGAACTCCACCAGGATCATCCAGGGTTTTCCAAAAAGAATTGTTGGTGAGAAGGTACATCTCATGGCCAGAATTGGATGCAAACATTGCTGTGTTGGTGGCGTAGTACCCAGAATGCCAGTAAGGACAAAAATTACTGCCAGAGAAACCTTGAACTCAGTTACACATCGAATATGCTGTTCCTTTCATGGGCTCAATGCTCTTAATTGTTGTGTATGCCCACTAAAAGTGATTGGACGTGCAGAGTGTTCATTCATCAAACATGGAAACAACAATAGAAAAACCGTACATATCTTTTGCAATACACAGACTCCCGGAAGTGTTGGTTACAGATAATGGGATGGCATGATGGCTCCGTGGTAAGCACTGCTGCCTCACAGCTCCAGGGACCTGGGTTGAATTCCACCCTCGGGTGACTGCCTGTGTGGAGTTTGCATATTCTCCTCATATCTGAGTGGGTTTCCTCCAGGTTCTCCAGTTTCCACCCACAATCCAAAGATGTGCAGTCTCTAGGTGAATTGGCCATGCAAAATTGCCCATAGTATTTAGGGTTGTGTAGATTAGGTGGGTTTATAGGGGATTGGGTTTGGATGGGATGCTGTGAGGGTCGGTGTGGACTTGTGCTGAAGGACCTGTTTCCACACTAAAGGAATTCTATGATTTTCATCAGAGGCCATCATTTATCAGCAGGGAATTTGAGTGTTTACTAAAGTTGAATAACATTTGAAATATAAGGACAGATCATACTGTCCATTGTCCAATGATCTGGCAGAAAAAGCAGTCCAAACTTCACAGGCAGACTTCGAGGTACAGCCTACAGCTTCACTAGATACCAAACTGTCACAGTTCCTGTTTGATGATAGGACCACTCCTCACGCACTACTCCTGCAGAGTTACTAATGGGGAGAAGACTCCGCACCACGAACTGGGGGAGAGGATGAAACAGTATCAGGAATGCCATTGCTGGACACAAGACTACACTAAGCAAGAGAGACAGTTTGCTTCAGGGGACAAAGTTTGGTGTAGGAACCACAGGAATGACTCTGCACGGATAAGAGCATGGTTGAGGGAGGTTAGGTCCAGTGATGTATAACCTTCAGGTAGATATGACAGTCCTGAACAAGCACGTGGGGATCATATGAAGGCTGCAAACTTGCAAACAGTGCAGGAGCAAAATGTGCCCAGATCGTCACCAGCTTTTCTGACTATTCTGGAGCCTGTGGGTTCTCGCTCTTCATCGAGTGTTGAAGAGACATTGGAATCTGAGCTGGACATGATGGATATCACTGCCTCAGTGCCTTTGACCTGAAGAAGAGAATGAATTTCTTTCAAGAGGCTTTGGGTACAAGAGGTGAGCTGCTGTGCATTACACACTGCCTATATCAGAGGCAGAGTTGGAAGAACCGGACCCGGTGCTAAAACTTGCCATAAGTTAAAAATAGGATCAGTCTCTGTCCTCGGACTCAAAGGGAGGGAGATGTGGTGATTGTAACAAGATCAGCCAGATGGGCCTCATAGAATATGAATTCCTTGACCGGACCAGAATAACACCCTCAATCAGGGAGCCCTGGCTGACAGATAAGAACGGGAGTGTCGGTCATCTGTCTCTGAGAGCTGTCTCTGTGGAAGCTGGATCAGTGTCAGGGACTCTCCAAGGTGACTTAGTGTTGGAATACCAGCCTCTGTGGAGCTATTTTAGCTGTGGTGTCTTCCACTGTCGGTGTTTGCGGCATCAATGAATGGAAAGGAACCAGCAATAGGAAGTAAAGATCCACTCATTGTACTCTATGTAGGTATTGATGACATTGGCAGGACAAGGAAAGAGATTCTGCCTGCTCAGTATGAGGAACTGAGCACCAAATTAAAAAAGCAGAACCTCAAAAGTATTAATCTCTGGATTTTTATCTAAACCATAAGCAAATTGGCACAGGGAAATAAGGTTAGAAAAATGAATGTGTGGCTCAAAGACTAGTCTGGGGGAAGTGGGTTCTGATTTAAAGGGTTATTGGTACTTGTATTGGGAAAAGTGGAATCTGTTTTTAGATCTGAACTGCGCTGGGGACAGTGTTCTGATGGGCCACATAGGTAGAGATGCAGGGAGAGTTTAAGTTAAGTAATGAGGTCAAGGGATTAAAATTGAAAAGATGTGGTAAATCTAAGAGTAGAGAAAAGGCAGGCGAGAAAAGTATGAGTATGGGAAGTGACAGTGACAGGATAGAAGCACACAAATGAACAGAAAACTTGAAGTTACAAAGATAATAATGGAACAAAACTAAGTGCTGTCTATCTAAATGCACATGGCATTTGGAACAAAACTGATGAACTGATGGCACAAATAGAAATAAATAAGTATGATCTGATAGCCATTATAGAAATATAGATTTAGAATGATATAGACAGAGACCTGAATGTTGAAGAGTACAGAACACAGGAAGGAGAAGTTGGAAAAGGTGGAGGGGTTGCTCTGTTGATTAATCATGGTAATAGTACAATAGAGAGGGATGACCTAAGTTCATGGAACCAGGATTTGGAGGCAGTTTGGATCAAGATGATAAAGGTAAGAAGACACTTGGAAGAATGGTGTACAGGCCCCCTAACAGTAATCAAAAGGTAAGACGGAACAATAAGGAGTAATGATGGCTTGTCAGAATGATACAGTGAAAATTATTTTCTAATCTACGAAAAGATGGACAAAGGTTGCCTGGATAAGGACTGTATAGTAGTAAAAACAGAGAGTGCTGGAAAAATTCAGCATGCCTGGCAGCATCTGTGGAGGGAGAGATGTAGTTAATGTTTGAGTTCAATATGACACATCTTCAGAATGTGGAAAAAAAGTGCTCCCTCTTTTAGGAGCATTTTGAACTAAGGGTCACTGTTTAAGATTTATGGGTCACCCATTTAAGACAGGAATAAGCAGAATTTATTTCTCTCAGAATGTCATCAGTCTTTGTTATTGTGTTCATCAGGGAAGGAGAACATGGTGGAAACAGATTCTTTGAATATTTTTAAGGCAGAGGTAGATTGTTGATGAGCAAAGAGGTGAAATGTTAATGAAGATGAGCAAGCAGACTGAGTAAACAGATGAATCATGATCTTGCTGAATTGCAGAGCAGGCTTACTTCTGCTCCTAATTAAAATATTTGCATGTATAATTTTCATTATTTATACGATAGTGATCACAAGCTTAGAAAGTGCTATCAAAGGAACTTAAGTGAGTTACTGTAGTGCAATTTGTAGATGGTAGTCACACAACACCAGGTTACAGCCCAACAGGTTTATTTGAAATCTCACAAACTTTCGGAGCACAGCCCTTTTGTCAGGTGCAGTGAGAGGGCTGAGCACACAGACCAGTTTATAGGCAGAGAGATCAAGGGCAGAGAAATCAAAAGATCATACGACTGGTGTGAGGGCAGCATCAGATGATAAGTCTCTGCAGGTAACGAAGAGTGATAGATGGTGAGTAAAGTGTGAACAGCTGAATAACCAGTGAAGGGATGACCTATTGCCCGATAAGTCAGGCAGAGAGATAATTACAAAAAATGAAAGTTAAGGTGGTGCTGGAGACAAACTAAATGACTGGAATTGCTCACTGAATTCAAAACTGTACAAACTAATTGATGTAAAGAGATCATAACAATTTATCAAGGTGATACTGTCAAAACAGGACAGTAGGGAAGATTTTGCAGATTTAGAACAGTGTGGTGGGGCCACATGAATCCAAGATCACGGCTGAGGCCATCTTCGTGTGTACAGAACTTGGCTATCAGCCTCTGTTTAGCGATCCTGCATTGGTGTGCATCTCAAAATCCACCTTGGAGGACGCTTACATCAGAGGCTGAATGTCCTTGATTGCTGAAGTGTTCCCCAACTGGGTGTACACAACAATTGCCAGACAGGAATGTTCCCTCCCAGTGGAGGCCTCTAGACTGAAAGAGTTTAAAAAATATGGAGGAACGAAGCATGGAAGAGGATTGAGCAATGGGAACTTTTAAACTGAGAAGTGGCCAGACTAAAAAGTGAGCTATAAATTTTGAAGTTCCAGTCGTAGCATGTTCAAGATGATTTTGGTAGATTATTTTATATTTTTCACCTATACCAATGCCATGGTTGATGGGTTAGGTTTGTGACTTATTTGCAGACCTAGCTGATTATTTCTTAACTGGCATTTAGATGATGTGCAAAAGGGGTAAAAAGATTTTTAACAAAATAACTGTAGAATAGGCACCTTCTCTGCATTAAATGTGCATTTTAATTGCATTGGTCATTAGATGTTTATGTCACTATTTTGACTGCCTTCCTGATATTTCATTTAGAATGTAATACACAGGTATGTAAACTTTATTTGTTCAATGTCCACAGCGTCCGGTTCTCCTCTTACATTCATATTCACTGAAGTGGTAGAGAATTCTTCATTTTAAAGTTCATCTAATGTCATAGTAAAGACTAAGCCATTTTCCAAAATGGAAATTTCGTATTTTAATATTCCATTTACTGTACCTTTGGCCAGCTATCATTGGACAGCTGTAAGTCTCTTCTTGACCTAATCAGTAAAATGTTCTTTTCATGCTGCATTAGGCCTTTATACCTGTTCTCTGTCCAGAGATATCTGAAGTTATTTCCGCGAAGTGTCGAAAGGTATGTGACTGTTGAAGGCGCCTGAGACTTTTAAAGGCAAAGCTTCAGCCAAAGGAGTGATGATGATGATGGGAAAATAAGGCTGATAAGAAGAAAATAAGATCAATCATCTCAAACACAGAGAGCAGCTGCTTGTATCTTATGTATGTGACATTTGGTTCTGAAAGCTCATGGTCACACCCAGAAGCAAGCAGCTGTTGGCATTGTGATTATTCTGGGGACTTTTGGAATGCATGTTGCTCCAGCTGGTTATGTCCACAAATCTCCAGAGTTTAATAATACGCTTCTATATTGTACTATGAGTCTCTAACTAAGATTGAAGCCAATTTGGACTCCTGGAATATTTGTGACTCAGAATGTTTTGTATTCCAAACACATGCCAGACTCAGTAGGCATGCCTAGACCCCACCCCCACATTTGCTATGGCTCATAGTGTAGATCAAAAATTCCTTTTGGATTCTTGCAACCTACCACATGTGGACTTTGCAGTAATTCTTGCTTTTTCTCTTTCCTTCTCCATAAAGAGAAAAGAAAATATTATTATGGAAGCAAGGCTGTTTAATCACTGTAGAGATAATCAGTGATCATCATTAAAGTACAAGTCATCTGTGTAGCAATTAACTAAAGCAACTGAAGTTTTGGAAAATGCAGTGTAATAAATTAGCAGATGGGTCATAAGATGAATGGAAAAATGCTTACTTATATCCATCCCCTCCTTCACTGACGCACTGTCACTGCAGTATGTACAATGTACAGCATGCACGGTAACAAATCACCACAGTTACTTTGACACGTCTTAATTTCAAGCCTCCTCCCCTACTCACCAAAATCTCCTCAAGGGGGAAGAGTAGCATGGAAATGCCTTTGCTTCTAATTTACACACCATTCAGACTTGGTCATTTATTTCCATTCCTGTGCTCTTGTTAGGTTGCTATCCAATATTCCGTTATGGGAGCACTGCCAGCTCAAGAATACATTTTATTCTTTCATGGGGAATGATGGGGTAGAGCTAACATTTGTTGCCCATCTCTAATTACTTGAGAATGTGGAGCCTAGCAAAGAGAAGGACAGTCGTCACTTTCTGCATTCAGTAATACTAGGTGATAAATTGGGCATTGTCAGTGTTGCCCGTATGCCAAGATTCAAGTATTCAAACAAAATCTCAGTGTTTCTCTTAGCCACTTCAGCTGGGAACAAAGCATGTTCTCATTGTCTGTTGACAGACTTCAGCTAGTTATTCTCTAAACTGATACCTCTGTGACATGTTTCTTTCCAGTGTAGACAAATCCCAGATGTATTCCAAGGAATTCAAACATAGATGTTTTATTATTTAAAATCCAATTAAGTTTCCAAGTAGAACAGGATTTGGGTTTCATTAGAAACTGTTGAAATATTGAAAGTTTTTATTTAGAAATGGCACTTTAATGAAATTGTTAAAAGGTTACAATGCGTTTTGCCTTTAAACGAGGTTAATAATTACTGCATTCCATGTTGAAACAAATGGCAGATTATCCTGAAAAACAAGAGTTGCAGGTTAGTAAGAGTATTGTGACTGAATTTAAAATGTTCTCATGCTTTAGCCTTCCGATATTATTGTTACAGTTCACAGGGAAGGTGGCTTTAGGTTGAAGCTATTGAAATTTGGTCAGACTTTTGAATTCTTGGTAAGTCTTTTTCTTGAGTTAGCTCAGTTGAACGCAGCAGTTGGGATAATACACTTGCTTCGATGGACAAAATTTGCAAGGACTGACACATCAGAAGATTATGCTGTGACACCCCTCTGCTACACCTGTTGTGTAGAACACTTAGACGGACATTACTTCAGAACTGAATTTATCATCGGGAGTGATGTTTCGTATTTGAATAGCTCACTAGCTTTTGCTGATCACACAATAGGGTGATCACTTGCTGAGATAACGAATGGTAGCTGAAGCCTGAAGAGACATAATCCAATGTAAATGGATCCTTCAGAAACGAAGAGAAAGAAAAGCAAGAAATGAGGTGCACGTACATATTCATTGTATAAAAGAAATCATAATTTATGAAGTAAATAAAGGAAGAAACTCCAAAACTATTTTTTTGACGAATAAATATGCTGTTAATTCCTCTCTACAATCTGGCATAGATGAATATTTGAATATACAGATTAGGAGCAGGTGAAGGCTATTCAGTCCTTGGAGCCTACCCCACCATTGAATAAGATCATAGTAAATCTGATTGTGACTCAACTCCACATTCTGGCCGCTAGATTCTTGACTAATAAGACAGTCAGAAGTTATCTACTTCTGTGTTTAAAAATGTTCAATGTCTGTGTCTTCATCATTCTTCAGGAAAATGAATTCCAAAGACTTAGAACCACATGTGGGAAATATTTTCCCCTCATTTCTGTCTTTATTAGAAGACCCCTTATTTTTTAAACAATATATCCCCTAGTTCTAGTCACTCATACAAGACCAGACATCTTGTGGCATCCAAGATTTTGGGCCATCCTGGGATCTTATATATCTTAATAAAATTATCTCTTATTGTTCGAAACCTCAAAGGATACAGTAACTGTCACACCAGAATATTATGCAGACAGCCCAGTCTGTCCAATGTTTCCTCATAAGATAAACTAGCATGCCCACAATCCCAAGTATCAGTTCAGTGGACCTTCTCCGAATGTCTTCTAATGCATTTAAATAAGGAGACCAAACCTGCACTCAGTACTGCACATGGTCACAACAAGGCCCTGTACAACTGTACTAAAATAAAGAAAATAAAATTTTAAAGTTGATAGAAATTATCTTTAGTAAATATGTAATGTATTGAATTTTTTATTACTATGATTTACTTTTTAATATTTCTTAAATGGTAGATATGTTATTTGTGGTGGTTGGAATATCACACCTGTGAATTATTCAAAACACTACAAGATTAATGTTGCAACGATGTCATGCACTCATGATGTAACAGGAGTTTGAGCATGCAATTGAAATTAGCGACTCAAACTATTCATTGCTAAAATAGGAACTATTGATCTTGGATTGGCAGAGGGATAGAAGGATTCAAGACCTTTTTGGCTTAACCATTGTTGCAGCTCAGAAACAGACAGCTGAATCAAATCAGCCTTTCTACCTCTGTATTTGCAACACAGATAAATTAAAATACTCAGTGAGCCTCAAAATTGACCCCAGTTATTCCTAAGTAGAAATTTTTTTGAATAAACAGTGCCAGACCTTGTGATTAATTGATACAGGACGCCAAGTTTACAGCTTTAAAAAAAGTAACAATTTATTAATAATGCAGTGTAAACAATAAACAATCTAATTAATCTCTATGATTTGAACCCAATAACGTTCATTTTCAGCCCCACTCACACAAAAGTCAGGCAAACAAATAAGTTAAGGGATAATTAACAGAAAAATAACAAAACTGATTAGATTACTTAAGCAGGTTACGTGATATGTTGATTCACGGGTGTCTCTTAATGGATTTTCTGAAGAATCAGTGCTACCTTTCCAGTTCACTCTGATGGAAGTTCAGTCATAGTTTAACTTAGTTTCTGTTCTCTGAACATCCAATTGCTGACAATAAGAGGATAGGCAGGGATGTTACAAATCTTCATGCTGTAACAACAACCAAACTCCTTGCAATGCCTTCCCCGTCCCAATTCAGAATCATAGATGGAGAGATGTATAGCACGGAAATAGACCCTTCGGTCCAACTTGTCCATGCCTACCAGGTATCCTAGATAAATAGTCCCATTTGGCAGCATGTAGCCCATATCCCTCCAAACATACCCTGTTCACATACCCATCCAGATGACTTTTAAATGTTGTAATTGTACCAGTATCCACCTCTTCCTCCGGCAGCTCATTCCATACATGTACCTCCCTCTGCATGAAAAAGTTGCCCGGGAGGTCCCTCATAAATCTTTCCCCCCCTCACCTTAAACTTATGCCATCCAGTTTTGGACTCCTCCATCCCAGTGAAAATGCCTTTTCTATTTACCATATCCCTGCCTGTCATGATTTTGTAAACCTCCATGAGGTTACCCCTCAGCCTTTGATGCTCAGTTGAAAATAGCCTCAGTCTATTCAGCCTCTCTCTATAGCTCAGACCCTCTAACCATGGAAATGTCCTTGTAAATATTTTCTGAACCCTTTGAAGTTTCACATCATTCTTCCTATAGCAGGGTGACCAGAACTGTACTCAGTGGCCAAACCAATATTTTGTACAAGATAACAAAGTGTGGAGCTGGATGAACACAGCAGGCCGTGCAGCATCTCAGGAGCACAAAAGCTGACGTTTTGGGCGTAGACCCTTCATTGGAGAGGGAACTGGAATAAATAGGGAGAGAGGGGGAGGCGGACCAAAGATGGAGAGAAAAGAAGATAGGTTTGTTGTGAACCGAGCAGAAGTGTTCTGCAAAGCGGTCACCAAGCCTCCGCTTGGTTTCCCCAATGTAGGGGAAGCCAACTACTGCACCTCCCAGTCGCGAAACATTTCAACTCCCCCTCCCATTCCTCAGACGACATGTCCATCATGGGCCTCCTGCAGTGCCACAATGATGCCACCCGAAGGTTGCAGGAACAGCAACTCATATTTCCGCTTGCGAACCCTGCAGCCCAATGGTATCAATGTGGACTTCACAAGCTTTAAAATCTCTCCTTCCCCCACTGCATCCCAAAACCAGCCCAGCTTGTCCCCTCCCCCCACTGTATCCCAAAACCAGTCCAACCTGTCTCTGCCTCCCTAACCTGTTCTTCCTCTCACCCATCCCTTCCTCCCACCCCAAGCCGCACCTCCATCTCCTACCTACTAACCTCATCCCACCTCCTTGAGCTGTCCGTCTTCCCTGGACTGACCTATCCCCTCCCTACCTCCTCACCTATACTCTCCTCTCTACCCATCTTCTTTTCTCTCCATCTTCGGTCCGCCTCCCCCTCTCTCCCTATTTATTCCAGTTCCCTCTTCCCATCCCCCTCTCTGATGAAGGGTCGAGGCCCGAAACGTCAGTACTTTTGTGCTCCTGAAATGCTGCTTGGCCTGCTGTGTTCATCCAGCTCCACACTTTGTTATCTTGGATTCTCCAGCATCTGCAGTTCCCATTATCACTGATACGATATTTTGTACAGCTGCAACATGACCTCTCAACTCCTATACTCGATGCATTATCTAATAAAGGCAAGCATGCCAAAAGCCTTCTTCACTATCCTTTCCACCTGCGACTCCCCTTTCAAGGAATTATGAACCTGCACTCCAAGGTCTCTTTGTTTAGCAACTCTCCCCAGAACCTTACCATTAAAAATGTAAGTCCTGCCCTGATTTGCCTTTCCAAAATGCAGCACTTCACATTTATCTAAATTGAACTCCATCTGCCACACCTCGGCCCATTGGCCCATCTGATTGAGATCCCATTGTGCTCTGAGGTAAAATTCTTCACTAACCCATTTCACCTCCAGCTTTGGTGTCATCTATAAACTAACTGATTAACCCTCCTATGTTCATATCCAAATCATTTATATAAATGGCAAAAAGTAGTGGACCCAGCACCGATCCTTGTGGCACACCACTGATCACAGGCCTCTAGTCTGAAAAGCAACCCTCCATCACCATGCTCTGACTTCTGCCTTCAAGATAGTTCTGTATCCAAATGACTAGTTCTCCCTGTATTCCACATCATCTAACCATGCTAACCAGTCTACCATGAGGAACCTTGTCAATCACCTGACTGAAGTCCATATAGATCACATCCACCATTCTGCCCTCAGCAGTCCTTTTCGTCACACCTTCAAAAACTCAATCAAGTTAGTGAGACATGACTTCCCAGGCACAAAGCCAAGTTGACTATCCCTAATCAGCCCTTGTCTTTCCAAATACATATAAATCCTGCCCCTCAGTATTCTCTCCAACAACTTGCCCACCACTGATGTCAGACTCACCAGTCTAAAATTCCCTGGCTTTTCCTTCCTACCTTTCCCACCACATTAACCAACCTCCAGTCTTTTGGCACCTCATCTGTCGCTATCCATGATGCAAATACCTGAGCAAGGGGCACACCAATCACTTTCCTAGTTTTCCACAAAGTTATAGGGTACACCTGATCAGGTCCTGGGGATTTCTCCATAGTAATGCATTTTAAGATGCCCAGCATCTCTTCCTCTGTGACGTGGACATTTTTCAAGCTGTCGCTATTTATTTCCCCACATTCTTTATCTTCTGTATCCTTCTCCAAAGTAAACATTGATGCAAAATACTCATTCAGTTTCTCCCCCATCTCCTGCAGTTCCACATGTAGGTGCCCTGATGATCTTTAAGGGCAGCTAGGGATAGAATAGGGCCCTTTTTGTCCTTAAGGTACTTATAAAATCTCCTTGGATTCTCCTTAACTCTATTTGCCAAGGCTATCTCATGTCCCATTTTTGCCCTCCTGATTTCCCTCTTAAGTATACTGCTTCGTACTCTAAGCATTCAAGCAATTCCTGCTGTCTGTACCCGACATATGCTTCCTTCATTTTCTTGACCAAAACCTCGATTTCTCTAGTCATCCAGCATTCCCTGCACCTACCAGCCTTGCCCTTCACCTAACAGGAACATACTGTCTCTGGCCTCTAGTTATCTCATTTTTGAATCGCTTATCATTTTCCAGCCATCCTTTTACCTGCAAATATCTGCTCCAGTTGACTTTTGAAAGTTCTTGCCTAGTACCATCAAAATTGGCCTTCCTCCAATTAAGAACTCTAGCTTCTGGATCCGGTCTATCCTTTTCCATCACTAATTTAAAACTTGCCTCAAGGTGTTCCCCTGCTGACACCTCAGTACTTGCCCTGCCTTATTTCCCAAGTGTAGGTCAAGTTTTGCACTTTGTCTAGTACGTACATCCACAAACTGAATCAGAAAATTTTCTTGTACACACTTAAATTCCTCTCCATTCAAGCCTTTAACACAATGGCAGTTCCAGTCTATGTATGGACAGTTAAAATCCCCTACCATAAGTACCCTATTATTCTTACAGATGACTGAGATCTCCTTACAGATTTGTTTCTCGATTTTCCGTGGGCTATTTGGCGTCTATAGTGCGATCCCAATAAGGTGAACATCCCCTTCATATTTCTCAGTTCCCCTTAATAACTTCCCTGGATGTATACCCAGGAATATTCTCCCCAAGTACAATCATAATGTTATCCCTAATCAAAAACACCACTCCCCCTCCTCTCTTGCCCCCCTTTCTATCCTTCCTATAGCATCCAATGCTTGGAACATTAAGCTGCCAGACCTCCATCCCTGAGCCATATCTTTGTAATTGCTATGATATCCCAGTCCCGTTTTCCCAACCATGCCCTGAGTTTATCTGCCTTACCTGTTAGGCCTCTTGCATTGGAATAAATGCAGTTTATCAGTCTAACTACGTTCTTTGCTTTGATCCTACCTGCCCTAACGACTTTGCTCCTTTCCTCAGCTGTACCAGTCTCATTCTGATCTCTTTCTTCACTATCTCCCTGAGTCCCACCACTTCCTCTCCCTCCACCAATTACTAGTTTAAATCCTCCCAAGTAGCCCTGTAAACCTCCCTGCCAGTATATTGGTCCTCTTCCAAATAAGGCGCAATCTATCCTTCTTGCCCCAGAAGAGAGAGATCCCAATGATCCAAAAATGTGAACCCTTTTCCCTGCACCAGCTCCTCAGCCATGCATTCAGCTGCTGTATCCTTCTATTCCTACTTACACTAGCTTGTGGCCACCGGGAGTAATCCAGATATCACTACCCTTCAGGACCTACCTTTTAAGTTCCTGCCCAACTTCCTATATTCTTTCCTCAGAATCTCATCCTTTTCTCTTCCTGTGTCATTACTTCCAATGTATACAACGACCTCCTACTGGTTCCTGTCTCCTTTGAGAATATTCTGCACCTTCTCTGAGATATCTTTGACCCCTAGCACCAGGGAGGCAACACACTGTCCTGATATCTTGCTGTTGGCCTCCGACCAGTGAGCCCTCTATCACAATCAATTACTTGGAATCTGCCATACCCCTTGTTACATTGGAGCCAGTCTTGGTACCAGAATCCTGGTTATCAGTGCTACATTCCTTTGAGAGCCCATCACCCTATACATTTTCCAATATAGCATACCTATTTGTGATGGGGATAGCCACAGGAGACTCTTGCACTACCTGTCCCCCTCTCCTCCCTTTACAAACAGTAACGAGTCTACCTGACTGTATTTGTGATTCTTCTCCCTTCTAGGGCATGCAGGATAGATTGATCTTAGTAGGATAATAGGTCAGCACAACATAGTGGGCCGAAGAGCCTGCACTGCGCTGTACTGTTCTATGTTCTGACAGCTGCTGTCTATCATACACATTAATTTATGTAAATTCCTCATTGCCTTTAACTGTCTCTCCAAATGATCCACGCGATCCAACAAGAGTTTCAATCCAGCACACTTCCTGCAGATGTGATCACTCGTAACATGGAAACTCTCCCTAATCTCCCACATCCAACAGGAAGAGCACTTCGCTCTACTAAAGGCCATTTTTGTACATTTTGACCCAGAAAAGAGCACAGGCTTGCTGCTGTTAAAAAAAAACAACTCCAGGCTAACTTAGTACCTGTTTTATATTTTTAATCAAAAGATCGATCTCAGTCAAACATATATTTAAAAAAAAACCCACCCTACCCACTGTTGTAGCTTCACAAAAAAATCAGTAAGGTTACACTGTAAAAAGCTGCTGAGCTGCTCCCCTGCTGTGAGCTCTCCCACACAGGTTTCTCCAAGGTCAGCTGTGAATTTCGCTGTTTGTTAATTTTTCTTAGGTGAACTCAGATATCCAGAGATACTTGAAATCAAACAGCAGGGGCAGTAGCTGTGCAGATTTAGTGCTGGGCCTCACAGCACTGTAGGTTTCTTCCTCCATTAGAATCACTTCCCATGTGGTCACTGCCACTGCCTTTGTCCGTCTTCCACCATTTTTAAAGTGCTTTTGTTTTGATTTCTTCTTCCCCCAAAGTTCCAAAACGATTCCAACAGTTTATAAAACAATAATTACTGTTCCTAGAATTTGAGGAAATTAGCTCCAACACAGAAAATACCTCAAAAAAGGAGCAGATCTTACGGCCACAATTTTTTCCTGCCCTCCACCTTGGATTACGCAGAATCCATTTAATTCAAAAATCTCTGGCTCCACCCTCTGTTTGATCATCATGTTCTCTCCCAGACTTGCTGCAGCCAATTTCCAGATTCTCACCTCGTTAATGGCCAAACATCTGCTATCTGGTTAAGCATACTATCACTCCAGAATCGAAGAGTCATTTGGGTTTTATGATCAAGAACTGATCTGTAATAAATTTTCAATCTGGCCTCAAAAATAATTAACAGGCTGTTTGTCCTCTTCTTTTAACACAAGCTGCTACTCACAGTCCAAAGGTTGTGTCTCTATTCTCAGCTAATAGTTTACATCCCTAAACTAAAAATTAATAAATGCAAATAGTGAAGAATCAGTGAGGGTTTGACCACCATGTGATGTCCTTGTCTAGCTCTTACAGATCAATGTTTACTTGACAGCAGTTTGGTAGTAGTCAGTAGTTAGATGCTGATTTTATGGTATGACTGAGTAGATGCAGACGACACAAAGGTCGGAGGTGTCGTTGACAGTGTAGAGGGCTGTTGTAGGCTGCAGCGGGACATTGACAGGATGCAGAGATGGGCTGAGAGGTGGCAGATGGAGTTCAACCTGGATAAATGCGAGGTGATGCATTTTGGAAGGTCGAATTTGAAAGCTGAGTACAGGATTAAGGATAGGATTCTTGGCAGCGTGGAGGAACAGAGGGATCTTGGTGTGCAGATACATAGATCCCTTAAAATGGCCACCCAAGTGGACAGGGTTGTTAAGAAAGCATATGGTGTTTTGGCTTTCATTAACAGGGGGATTGAGTTTAAGAGTCGTGAGATCTTGTTGCAGCTCTATAAAACTTTGGTTAGACCGCACTTGGAATACTGCGTCCAGTTCTGGGCGCCCTATTATAGGAAAGATGTGGATGCTTTGGAGAGGGTTCAGAGGAGGTTTACCAGGATGCTGCCTGGACTGGAGGGCTTATCTTATGAAGAGAGGTTGACTGAGCTCGGTCTCTTTTCATTGGAGAAAAGGAGGAGGAGAGGGGACCTAATTGAGGTATACAAGATAATGAGAGGCATAGATAGAGTTGATAGCCAGAGACTATTTCCCAGGGCAGAAATGGCTAGCACGAGGGGTCATAGTTTTAAGCTGGTTGGTGGAAAGTATAGAGGGGATGTCAGAGGCAGGTTCTTTACGCAGAGAGTTGTGAGAGCATGGAATGCGTTGCCAGCAGCAGTTGTGGAAGCAAGGTCATTGGGGTCATTTAAGAGACTGCTGGACATGCATATGGTCACAGAAATTTGAGGGTGCATCCATGAGGATCAATGGTCGGCACAACATTGTGGGCTGAAGGGCCTGTTCTGTGCTGTACTGTTCTATGTTCTATGTTCTATAGGTAAAAGAGGAAAATAGAGTTAAAAATTCATTGGCACCCATTCTCAGGTACAGGGCCATGACTTTGGTCTGTCTGTGGCAGTTTCATAGAATCCCTGTACTGTCGAAGCAGGCTATTCGGCCCATCAAGTCCACATTGATCCTCTGAAGAGCATCCCACCAGACCAACCCTGCATTCCCCATGGCTAACTTGCCTATCCTAGGACATGATGGGCAATTTAACATGGCCAATCCACCTAACCTGCACATATTTGTACTGTGGGAGGAAATCAGGCCACCTAGAGGAAACCCACACTGAAAGGGGGAGAATGTGCAAACTCTACACAGACAGTCATCTGAGGCTGGAATCAAACCTGGATCCCTGGCACTGTGAGACAGCAGTGATGACTATTGAGTCACTGTGTTGCTCAATTGCAGTTTCTATTGCAGTAAGTTGTAGACAAACTTTGTATGATTTGTCTGTTGTATGATTTCAGTATACATGCGGCCCAACAAGACCCACACTAGTTGCTGACTGCATGCACAAAAGAGAGTTGAACAGTTTTTAAGACTGGCACATTTCAGCAGGGTGAAATGGTGATTCAGTGCTTAGCATTGCTGCCGCTCAGAGCCAGGGATCTGGGTTTGATTTCAGCCTCCAGCGACTGTCTGTGTGGAGTTTGTGCATTCTTCCCGTATCTGCAAGGGTTTCCTCTGAGTGCTCTGGCTTCCTCCCACAGTCCAAAGATATGCAGGTTGGGTGGATTGGACATGCTGTCCAGGCATGTGCAGGATAGCTGTGGGAAATGCAGGGTTCCAGTATGGGTCTGGATGGGATGCTGTTCAGGGGGTCGATATCGACTCACTAGGCTGAATGGCCTGCATCCACACTGTAGGTATTCCATGATTCCATAATTGTACATGCTTCAATTGGTCTCCAGCTTATAAAAGCCATTTTCCCTCTTAAATGGAAGCTACACTAATTCTAAGGAGATTCTTACAGATTGGTAATGCTGCAGTTGCAGATTAGGGTCAGAGAGAACCTGGGCAGAGACAGTCATAACTGTGGGACTGGATGTTTTAGTCATGGAGGCTGAACAGATGACAGGACACTATGTTGCTTCAGGTCAGGTGGCTAGGATGGTCAACATCCATAGTCTGACCTCCAGGATCTCTATGAGTGTGACAAGAAGTTTACTGACTTTCAGGGTCAGTAAATGCATCTTCAGAGGAGACGGTAAGAACTGCAGATACTGGAAGCCAATAAACGTGGAGCTGGACAAACACAGCAGGTCAGACAGCATCAGAGGAGCAGAAACGTCAATGGGCTTAAACCCTTTGTCAGGACTGGAGAGGGGGAGGGGTGTGGAGCTGGGGAAAGATAGGTGGGATGGTGATAGGTGGATGCAGGTAAGGGGTTATAGAGATTGGTCAGTAGGAAGGGTGGAGTGGATAGGTGAGTGAGTAGGAAGATGGACAGGTTCGGACAAGTCAGGGAGGTAGGGCATGGGATAAGGCCTGGAGTGGAGGGATTTTGAAGCTGGTGAAGTCAATATTCAGGCCCTTGGGCTATAAGCTCCCAAGTCAAAATATCAGGTGTTGTTCCTTCAGTTTACGTTTGGGCTCACACTGACAGTGGAGGAGGCCAAGGATGGACATATTGCCAGGGGACTGAGGGGGGAATTAAAATGGATGGCCGCCAGAAGGTCGGGTTGGTTGGCCTGTGCTGAGCGCAGATGCTCTGCGAACTAGTCCCTGAGTCTGCATTTGGTCTTCCTGATATAGATGAGACCACATCGGGAGCTGCAGATACAATAGATCAGGTTGGATGAAGCGGAGTTGAATTTCTGCTGGATCTGGAAGGATTTTTTGGGGCCTTGGAGGTGAGGAGGAGGTATGGGGGCAGGTCTTGCACCTCTTGCAGTTGCAGGGAAAGGTGCTGGAGAGGTTGGTGGGGAGTGTAGAGCTGACAAGGGAGTCGCGAAGTGAACGGTCCCTGTGGAAAGTGGACAGGGGAAAGAAACATCTTTCTGGTGGTGGGGTCTGATTGTAGGTGATAGAAATGCCAGGGGATGATGCATTGGATTTGAGGGTTGGTGGGGTGGTACGTGAGGACTATCCTTGTTGTTGGGAGGAGTGGGTTTGAGGGCAGAAGTGCAGGAAATGGGTGAGATGCGGTTGACGGCATCCTTAATTACAGAGGAGGATAACTATGGTCTCTAAAATAGAAAGATATCTGGGAAGACCTAGAGTGGAACACCTCATCTTGGGAGCAAATGCGGTGGAGGTACAGGAATTGAAATTATGGGATAGCCTTTTTGCAGGAGGGTGAGTGAGAGGAAGTATAGTCGAGGTAGTAGTGGGAATCATTGGGTTTGAAATGGATGCCAGTGGTGAGTCACTTTCCAGAGATGGAGCCAGAGAGGTCCAGGAAAGGGAGGGACGTGTCTGAAATGGTCCAAGTGAATTGGAGGGTGAAGTGGAAGGTGTTAGTGAAGTTGATGAACTGCTCGAGCTGTTCACGGGGGCGTGAGGCAGCACCAATGCAATCATCAATATAGTGGAGGAAGAGGTGAGGGATGGTGCTAGTATAGTTGCAGAAGAGGGACTATTCCACTAATCCTACAAAGAGGTAGGCATAACTCAGTCCTGAGATAATGGGAACTGCAGATGCTGGAGAATTCCAAGATAATAAAATGTGAGGCTGGATGAACACAGCAGGCCAAGCAGCATCTCAGGAGCACAAAAGCTGACGTTTCGGGCCTAGACCCTTCATCAGAGAGGGGGATGGGGAGAGGGAACTGGAATAAAAATGGAATAAAAATTTTATTCCAGTTCCCTCTCCCCATCCCCCTCTCTGATGAAGGGCCTAGGCCCGAAACGTCAGCTTTTGTGCTCCTGAGATGCTGCTTGGCCTGCTGTGTTCATCCAGCCTCACATTTTATTATCTTATAACTCAGTCCTGTGCAGGTTTTGGCCTTGAACATTGACTTCTCTGTTCCACATCTTTAGAGAACATTTCCTGCCTAATATACTAAAATGGACCTCTTGTTTTACACCCTAGCTAACTTCCTCAGACGTTGTAACGATGTACATTGCATAGATTCTGTTCACTCTGGAGCCATATTTTGCAATGAGGCCTCTGAATATTAGTTTGCCGTCCTGTGGGGTATTCATGTTCAGTTGAAGCAGTGCAATGATCACCACCCAACACTCTGCCAGCTACTGACAGCCCATTCGCCTCAAACATCCCTGAAGCCAGTGATTTGTCTGCTCGCCTCAAGAGCCATGGGTTCTATCTTAACCCATAAAATCTTTCTCCCAAGACAAACTGATAATGAAACCAGAGATCTTATAGGGATCTTATATAGATCTTTGAACAATGCCATTCAACTGCAGTGATTGTACCCCGCAAAGCTTATGTGCTAACACTGTCTCTCACTTCACTTGGTTTTATGTTGTGTTTAAAAGGGAAACTTTTGGCCTTTATTGAATGTTTGCACAGCATGTTCATTTTTTCAGAGTATTGTAAAGTCACTACAGCTTCTTGATCTCTGAGCCATAGTGGACTTGAAAATGGAAAGTTAAAACTTGCTTATAAAAGTGAGGAAAATATTTTGACTGTGAATTGGAATTGTGCTGTAATAATACGGGATTAACTCTGCTTTGTATTAGATGTACATTTTTTTTTACTCAAGAGTAATTAATATCACTGAATGCAAATTAGGTTTCTCAGCACAAAATCAATGACATCGTTTATCTCATCTGATTGATGATGGTTGATGGAGTAGGATCTTAGTGTAATTGTGGAGTTGTTTGCAGGCACAGGCACTCCACCCTTCCAGCTGCAGGAAATCATGCTGAAGCAAAATGTCTCGTGGGAAATAAACTGGATGAAAAACAAGCAAAACATTTTTCTCCTTGCCCCTTAGTGCAAGTTACTAAGCTCTACAGAAAACTTGCATATTTAAGATTTTTACAACTTGACAATAGATTTTAATTTACTTTTTTGAATAAAGAAAGACTTGTTTTAATACGGAGATAGTAAGAACCTCCGACGCTGGAGTCTGAAATAACACTGTGTAGAGCTGGATGAACACAGCAGGCCAGGAAACATCAAAGGAGCAGGAAAGGTGACATTTTGAGTCTGGACCCTTCTTCAGAAATGTGGGAGGGGAAGGGGACTCTGAAACATATAGAGAGAGGGGGATACAATGATGGAAGGTGGATAAAGGATCAGAAAAGTGGAGAGAAGACAGGCAGGTCAAGGAGGTTGGATGGTGCCAGTGAAGGTGAGTGTAGGAAGGGTGTTGGGATGGGGGTTGATCAGTTGGGAGGGGGCAGGGTAGGTGGGAGGGAAGACAGACCCCAGGTCAAGGGGGTAGGGATGAGGCTAGTAGGTAGGAAGTGTTGGTGGGGGTTGGTCAGTGTGGTTGGAGGAGTGGATAGGTGGGAAAAACGATGGACAGGTCAAGTACACGGGGATGAGCTGGGTTGGTCTTGGGATGCGGTTGGGGGTGGGAAGATTTTGAAGCTTGTGAAGCCCACATTGAGAGCATTGGACTGCAGGGTTCCCAAGCGAAATATGAGGTGCTTTAATACAATACCTTTCATGAATAAAAGATATTCCAAAGCTTGTTGTAAGTGTTGAAAATTTCCAATCAATTTTTCATTGTTTGAATTTAATATCTGAGACGTTGATGAACTAAATGTGATTTTGAAAAGGACAGTTATGACATAGAATGGCTGCTGTGATCACTTGACAAGCCCATGCAGCCCATATGGAATGTATGAAACTGGCTACATCAAAATTGACTATATTAACCATGAGGCACTGAGACTCCGTGAGGTGTCAAAAAAATCACATCTCTTGTTTTTCTCACACTTCTATGATAAATACATTTATATAGATGAATGAAAGTTTGCCTACAACTACCAGCTTGAAATGAAACAAATACACAGATACCAGAATCTGCAATGGAATGGCATACTAACAGCAAAGGATGAGTAAAAGCATCATGGAATGATAACAGTAAGAATAAGAAAGCTCTTCTATCCCTTTCTGAATCTCAAAAAACCACATCCAGTGAATAGGTAACTTGGAACAACCATTTACTGAGAACGCAAGATCTATAAACTGTACCACTGCTGATGAAACAAGGCAGCAATAGGGACTCAGTCTTAAAATCCACCATCTTAAGGATACGTTGAACTTCAAACTTCAACTGCCTTACCTTGCTGTCTGTATGAAGAGTGTCATTGTCCGTGTTTGATGTCACATTTTGATTATTTGCTGGTTAATAGAAATTGCTCATTCTTCCACTCAAGAAAAACTTGGAGTTATCTCCTTCATTAGCATCTAGTTTCCTAAATTTGAATTGAAGTATGAAACCAGCTGCTTGTTGTGACTAACTAAGAGGGCGTTTAAAAATGAGGGAAGACAATTAACCCTCTTCACCTAATCGTAATAAGCCAGTTAAATATTTTGGAAAATGTAGTCACTGTTGTAATGTGGGAAACAGCAATTTATTCGCAACATGCTTTTATAATCGATATGATAATTAACAAATAACTTGTTTTAATGATGTTGATGTGAAGAACAAATGTAGACCTTGATATCGGGTATCGTTCTCCTGCTCATTTTCAAACAGTGTCATGGGATCTTTGACCTGCAACTTAGTAAGAAGCAGGGGAACCTTGATTATATACTTCATGTGAACATTGTGCATCTAATAGAGCAGCTTTAATTTTTCTGTTCAAGACCTCCTATGAAACTTGAACCCCAAACCCCAGAGTTAGAGGCAAGAATGGGACATGACTGAATTACCAGATTTCAACAGCTGTCAAATATCCCATTTGAATCATTTCTTAAAGTTGTTTTGTTACTTGAATTTTGCTCAACAGTCTGTTACAAAGATAGGTCAAAACATTTGTGAAGGATTTCATAATTAAGCATTTTTATTGATGGGAATTGCATGGTAATTTTTGAGTCTTAAATCAGAACAAAATCTCAACTTCTACTCTTCTGAATAATTACTACTGGTTAACATGTGTGAAATGTAAGAATAGCTAAAACTTTGATCTTGAGTATAAAGCTTGCAAGATATACATCAAAGTGTATCTGATAATAAAACACAATACTGAGGTGCTAGAAGTCTGCAACAAAAACACAAATTACTGGAGAAGCTCAGCATGTCTGGCAGCATTTGTAGAGAGAAAACTGAGTTAATATTTCGAGTCTAGTGATCCTTGAACTGAAGAAGGATCACCGGCCTCAAAATGTTTACTCTTTTTCCACCATTTTCTTTTCTTGTATCTGGTAAGAGTTGATTTCATCAGGAAAAGAAACAATTTAACTTCAGTTCACTTGGCAACACAGTGACAACTAAGTCAGACTGGAATTTAAAAATCTAAACTTCTCCCACTGTTATTACCTTTCAGGAAAAGGAAACTGCTTTCAGTTATAAGAGATAACAAGGTGTAGAGGTAGATGAACACAGCAAGCCAAGCAGCATCAGAGGAGCAGGAAAGCTGACGTTTTGGGCCTAGACCCAAATTCTGAAATGTTTCTGAAGAAGAGTCTAGGCCCGAAACGTCAGCTTTCCTGCTCCTCCGATGCTGCTTGGCTTGCTGTGTTCATTCACCTCTATAACTTGTTATCTCAGATTCTCTAGCATCTGCAGCTCCCAGTATCTCTGAAACTGCTGTCAGTTTTTTACGTTTAATATTTATCATTGCCCAGTCACTCATTTAAGCATCACCCTCATTGTGAATGAGTGCTTTGATAAGAGTTTGACTTCAGATTAAGTGGAAAACTATAGTGCTGAAGTACTGGTTGTACTTTTCAAGCAGGTACCCTGGCAGCTTTGGTTAAGTATCCTACAATTGAAATTGCAATTGGCAAGATTAGGCTGGGAGTTCAGAGTAGAAATGTGCCCATCATTTTACCTTGGCTCCCACAGCCCATCAGATTTCTGCCAGAAGGTTGAAGCTCGTCTCAATGCACGTGGAAAATCTGCTTTTATGGATTTCTTAATGGATGCTATAATGCTGTAGCAATTTTTTGTTAAATAATAAATTCTTAATAAGACTGCTTACCTGTCCATAGCACTCAGTTCCGACAGTGAGATGTCAGAGTTATTAGGCAGTTAATTGTGACCCGAACCCCAAACAGACGGGGCCAAGTGAAGCACTGTTAAAGAGAATATTCCTTAGGAGGAATCTGGTAAGGCAGAGATCTTAAAGACAATTATTGCCCAGTTTCAGAAAAGTATAGGGTGCATATTGGCAGAGCTTGAGAACATTCAGAATTATGTGCAGATTAGGCCATTGGGAGAATTAAAGGTGACATATTTTGGAATACTATGCATTGCTGGATCTTGATAATAATAGGCGATGGGTTTGAAAATTTAAATGTGGGTAAGAATGTGCTCTGTTTGATGTAGAATTTGGGAGGCTGCCAAGGAGAACAGTGCATTTTTAAAACAATTCTCATCATGGAGGCGAAATCATTCCAAGGGAATTGCAAGCGCTACCTCCCCTGCCACCTCTACTTGTCTGGCAGCCTTCCCGTGGGCTGGAGGTCAATCCATCATCAGCAAAATACCGAATACCTGATCAACATGATCCTTAATATCTTTGTGCATTCAAGTTATTTGTTTGTTGCCTTGGGGTGAGCAGTCTGATCAATCCCATACCTGTCATCAGTGAGATTCTCTGGCATAGACATAACCAAAGAAGTAATCTACCTCCTTTTGGGGGTGGGGGCGGAGTGGGTGGTGGCAGTAAAATTCCCTTGTTCCAGCAGCATGATAAAAGCAGTCTAGAGAGAGTTGAAAGAAAACAATTTTGACTACAGTTGTGGCTATTGTTGTTTGCAGAAACTGAAAGGGTGACTTTGATTCTTCTGACATTAAGCCAAAGATAATTTTTAATATTGTAACATCTAATTCACATATATTATCATTTACTGCCATTAATTTGAAAAAGAATGAACCAGCAAAATAACTGAAAAGTATTGGTGTTGCCATTTTTAATCAGAAACTCATGTGGCTGCTACAGGCTTAAATTCACCTTTGATTTTAAAGATGAAAGTCTGTTCCTATAATTGGTAATTTAATTCACTATTGTAAGATTAAAAATTCTGAGGCTGTGCTGTGAATAAAGATCAACACAGTGCCCATTTGTCAAGCTTCCTCTCATGCAGAGCTGACCTTTCGCACAAACTCCTCAGTGAAGAACATTTCATAAAGCCCTCACTGAAATTGTGCTTAGCAATTTTCAACTTATGTCCTGTTTTCTGTAAAAGTTAGCTCCAGGGGACAGGACTGGGATTTAACATTGGATAAAAAATTTAGTGCGGTTTAACATTTTTGAAACTGTACTTTTTGAAAGACTTAGCTTGATTTTGCCAAGAAAGATTTTCCAGCTGGTTTGATACGTCGAACAGTTATTGTCAAAGTTCCTTCACTTTTGGTGTTATGTTGCTTTGGTAATCTCACATCAACTTTGAAAAGAAGATTACAAAAAGTAGGGCACGGAGCTGCACCAGAGTAGCTTTGAACAGGAAGCAAAGGTAAATGGACTTGCAAATTCTGCATTAAATGGGCAACAACATGTGCCTTGATTAAAAAGTAACATGAAGTGCAGGGTTTAGATATACAAAGAATGCAAATTGCTTTTAATGTTTTCTCATAGTCTTGATTAATGCACTGAATTTCTTTCACCAACATCAATAAAGTATGAAGCATAGACTGCAGATTTTAACTCTAGGAAGAGATTTTAACAGTCAGGCCTCATGAACAGTCTGCCAAGCAGCTGCCAATTTGAAATTGAAGTGAAGAGGCAGCTGGCTGGCTGCCAAAAAGATGAAGATCAGAGAACATAGAGACCGTTTGCTGGCAAATGTTTATGGGCAAGGGTAAATTTGACAGGGTTTCCACGTTTAGAAATCAATAGGGATGGGTGTAGTGAAGCACTTGCGCTTCTTGTGCTTTCACAAATGAGTCTTCTTTTACTCTGGGACCTCTGCTGAGTTGCAACAATTTCACTGGATAGAGCAATCACAACAGTCCCATGTCCCACAGGCTGTTTAATTGCCTCAGAGTCTACCCGAGCAACAGATCCCACATAGATTAATGGAGCATCAGCCTTAATCAAGTGAGCATCTAAACTGCCCAGTATTAAAATCAATGTAGAGCAGCATTTAGACAGAGGAAAGAGTTTCTTAATTTTAATTTCCATTTCACTAACATCCCTGCTTCCGCCCTCAAATTATTTTGAAATTTTAAATTATCAGATGAATTTGAAATACTGGATTTTTAAAGTAGTTTTACATAAATAAATCATTCAAGGTCCAAAGTAATTTGAAATATTAAAATCTTATTTAATACTGAATAATATTCTTGTAAGTTATGAATTATTGATTTTTAAAAAATGATTTGATGTTGATTGTTAGTGACACATTTATTGACCACTGCTAGTTGACTCTGGGTATGAAGTGAGTTGGTTTTGTTTGGTGTTAGCCCAAACAACCACATTTTCTGAGTTTACTTTTACAACTTGTTAAGAAAGGATATGAACTTATGACTTAGAGTAGTTAAAATTTAACTTTTCACCTGCAGTTAACAGTAAGTTGGATGAAATAATTTTTTCTCAGGACAGAATTATTGTACAATGAATTAAATTTTCACATACCTGTTTAAAAAAAAGTGACTACCTATGTTGCTGGGTAAATACAGAAACAAAATAAACATTTTAAAAACTAGGCATTCATTGTTTATTATAATGAAGAGGCTCTATACTTTGGACCTGTAATTTAGAACCATTTTCTGTGCCATTTAAAGGTATAGATTATTTGGAGCGATATTTTTGCCTATTGTCATGCTTTACAGAAACCTAGCCTGGTCAGTAAACCAGGAAAACATTATAGCACAAATCTTAAAATAGTAACAAACATATAGACTCAGAGTAAAGTGTTTTGCAGTTGTGGACATTACAAGAAATTCTGGTATAATTGTGCTTTGTGGAACAATGATTTCTCAAAGTTAACATTTGCAGCCATTTAGTTTAATTTTGATAAAACTGGTTGAGATCTGCCATTTAGAGGCAAACCATCTGACCGCCATGAGAAAGATACCTTAAAACAAAACTGCTTGCAACAATAAGATAGGGAAAGGCATGCAGGACAAAGAAAAACAATTAAAAGTCTGGTATGCTGAACCAGGCTACGAAAAGCCATAACATAAAGAGATGTAGAAGTGAAGCAAAGGAGCCTTCGTTCACTACCAGCTAAACTGACTAAAACACCTAGTTGCAGCAACCTCCAACTATTTGACAACAGAACCTATTGCAGCTGCTGAATCTGACTTCACATTTCAACCCCTTTACTTTGGACAGAGAATCTTCAAGCCAGTCAGGCCTACAAGAATATTTAAAGACTGATTTCATTTTCATCTTCATACGGTACTTTTATTCTCACTTTATATCTTTGTATATTTACTTTATCTAATACCTTCCTTATTTTACTTTTTCACTAATAGTTGTGTAATAACCTAACCTTTAAACTTGTTTAAAACATAATGTTGAGCTACTGGTTATTTTTAAACTAAAACGTTAAAAAATTATTATAAGCATATACCATTGCTTAGTTCACTCCAAGGAAATGCCTGGTACATGGTTGTGATGGTAATAAGCAAGAAACACACCCATAATAAAGTGGAAGAAAAATGTGCAATTTCTGGAAATTAAATAAACTGAGATTTGCCTACTTCGGCAAGTCTATTCAGTCAGCAGCTGTGCATGTTTGATAACCAATATTTCAAACAAGAGTTTGGGGGAAAAAAGCCTAACAAAAGCAGCTGCATTATAAAATTGAGCCAAATTTGTCATAGATGAAAAACCCTACAAGGAAAAACAGCAAGAAAGGAATTCAAGCAGAGAAAACACACATCCTCAGGTAATTAGATTTGAATATGCTGTTTTTAAACCTATATTTTAATGTGTTTGTGTAAGAAACTGGATACTCCAGAATATGTGATAATTTCAAGAAACAAAGGCAACAGAGCATTTGAAGATTTTACCAAACATACCAAAAAACTTTCAAAACAGTGCATTCATATTAATAAATTTAAGAAGAAACAGAGTGGGACAAAGACAGAAATTGGTTAGAAAAGAAATAAGAATGGAAAGAGGCCGAAGGTGAGGATACTAAAGAAGGAACTTAAGATTTGTGTCAGTGAGAATAAAGAAATTGAAAAGGATTGAGAGAAAACAAGGGTGGAGGCAAGAGCAATGAAAATGAAGAAGAGGAGGTGGAATATAGAGATGGTGAAGAAGTAATATGTACTAGAATCATGTGATGGAGGTTGCTGCTTGTTCGTTCCCAAATGTTATCATGGCAAGCTTGTTGAATAGAATAGGTGGTAGAGCTGGTCCCTGACGCATCCCAGCTACATCTTCCAACAAATTAATAAGGAACATAAGAACATAAGAATTAGGAGCAGGAGTAGGCAATCTGGCTACTCGAGCCTACCCTGCCATTCAGTAAGATCATGTCTGATCTTTTTGAGACTCAGCTCCACTTACCACTACCCCCCCCCCCAACCCGCACACCAGAACCCTTAATTCCTTTACTGTTCAAAAATTTATCCAGCCTTGCCTTAAACACTTTGAATAAGGTAGCTTCAACCGCATCACCGAGCAGGGAATTCTACAGATTCACAACGCTTCGGGTGAAGAAGTTCTTCCTGACCTCCGTCCCGTATCTGCTTCCCTTTATTTTGAAGCTATGCCCCCTAGCCCTAGTTTCACCTACTAGTGGAAACAACCTCCCGGCCTCCACCTTATCTATTCCCTTCATAATCTAATATGTATCTATGAGATCTCCCCTCATTCTTCTGACTTCCAATGAGTATAATCCCAGCCTACTCAGTCTCTCCTTGCAATCCAACCCTCTCAACTCTGGAATCAACCGAGTGAATCTCCTCTGCACCCCCTCCAGTGCCAGTATATCTCTTCTCAAGTAAGGAGATCAAAACTGCACACAGTACTCCAGGTGTGGCCTCACCAGGACCTTATGCAGCTGCAGCATAACCTCCCTGTTTTTAAACTCCATCCCTCTAGCAATGACAGACAAAATTTCATTTGCCTTTTTAGTTACCTGCTGCACCTGCAATCCTACTTTTAGCGATTCATGCAGAAGGACACTCCAGTTCACCTACACAGCAGCATGCAGCAGTTTTTTTACCATTTAAAACATAGTCCATTTTGCTGTTATGGCTACCAAAATGGATGACCTCATACTTATCAACTTGCATCTGCCAGACCTTTGCCCACTCACTTAGACTATCCATATCTCTCTAGAAAGGTGAAAATGTATGAAGGAAATGGAAATATAAAGGAAATGTATAAAGATAAATGTCTACCCAACTTTAGAGGTTCTTGACTCCTGCCAACAGTAAGGGCTCAATAAAAACTGTCTCTCATTCAGACTGGATTGTGTCTCAGATAGATTGTAGATATTAAAATCTACAAAACTCAAAGTGGATGAGGCAAAGACCTTGCTAAGGCACGAATTGATGAAATGGTGCCAGGACTTTGGAATCAGAAAGATTGATTGATGTTTGCCTTAAGGGAAACAGATCTGCTGGCAAAAAGTGCAGACTTTATTAATAAGTTTATCTGCTTGGAAATTTGTTTTAAGAGTAAGAATATTTTTCTAATTTATATTTCGAAATAAAGGGAAAGAATATCACAGATGTTCCCTGGATATTCTATCCTGGCTTTCCAGTGCCTCAGAATCCCCAATGATGGAAATTGGCAGTCATGTCAATCCTTACAATTGCACCCAATACCACAAGAGCAAATCCAGATGGTAATTCATAAATGCTTAAATTTCAAGGAAAACTAGATTGGAAGTGACTGAATTTAATTAAGCAAAGAACGAAGTTCAAAATTGCATTACCAGCTATAACAATGAATTTGAAGGAAGGAAGAAAATGAAAGGCAATTAATGAAGGAACATGTTTATTAGCTTGGGCAAAAGCAAATTACTGCAGAGACCTGTGCTGGAAGTCTGAAATAAGAAGGTGATGGAAATGTTCAGCAGGTCTGGCAGCACCTGAGAGAAAAACAGAATTAACGGGTAGAATCATAGAATCCCGTACAGTGCAGACAGAGGCCATTCGGCCCATTGGGTCTGTGATGACCCTCCAAAAGAGCATCCCACCCAGACACACTACCCCACCCTATCCTCATAACACCATATTTCCAACAGCTAATCCACCTAGCCTGTACGCCCCTGGACACTACAGGGTAATTTCGGATGGCCAATGCACCTAACTTGCATATCTTTGAACTATAGGGGAGAACCAGAGCATAGAACCATAGAATCCCTACAGTGTGGAGAAAGGCCCTTCCACCCAACAAGTCCACACCAACATTCAGAGCATCCCACCCGGACCCATCCCCCTATAACCCACCTAATCTACACATCCCTGAACACTATGGGCAATTTAACATGGCCAATCTGCCTTACCTGCACATCCTTGGAATGTGGGAGGAAACCGAAGCTCCCGAAGGAAATGCATGCAAACACAGGGAGAATGTGCAAGCTCCACACAGACAGTCGCTCAAGGCTAAATCGAACCCGAGTCCCTAGTGCTGTGAGTCAGCTGTACTAGAAATTAGTGGAGTTCATCTGGAGTAGACAGGAATGCAGATGTAACAGGAGAATCATGCAAGACTTCATGCGCCCAGCCCCCAGAAAGGAAAACTATTCCCCACTTAGTGATTGGCAGAAAAGAGCTGATGTGGGAAATCTACTTGCTAATAACAAAAAGGCAATTAGACTCATTATGGAACCACTTAAACTAATTATCTTTGAGCGCACCGGGGCTTAACGATGGCTTTGGGATTATTAGAGGTGTGGGTCGTCTATGTCTCCAGAAAGCTGCTCACAAGCCTTGTTGGGTTTACCAACAGCCCACACAGGGAATCCCTTATTTACAGGGACTCGGTGCCCGCCGGAGCTGTCTGGCTTCAGCAAGTAGGAAAAGAGACCTTCTGATGCCCACCAATCTCCCCTTGCATCTGATCCCCAGACCTTGCTTGCCACTAAACTATCTCCCATAATTCCATCACACACATGTACCTTTCCTTTGATCCAGCAGTGATCCCTGGCAAAGGCCCCAGTATGTTTATAGTTATGGTTGCATTTCTGGTAATGGAGAGCTGTCAGCTTTTCATTGCCTTCCACATTTTCGGGTGAATTTCTGTTTTATTGAGAACTTAATTTGGCATCAGATCAAATGATATGCCTGCTTACCTTGTAATTGTGTCAGGCCTTCCAGAGGAAAGATATGTAGGATTCCCACAGGTATTTTCATTTGATCGGCAAGAGCACCAAAGCTGGCAAATGGTTCTGTGCTCTTTCAACAGAACACTATGCATAGTCATCTGATTGAAACATTAACTCCATTTCTCTCTCTATAGATGCTGCTAAATCTGCTGACTCTTTCGATCATTTTCTGTTTGCACATCGTTTGAATGCTTTGACTATATTTGTCCAGGGAAAGGAATCAGACAAAAGTTCTGTATTGTGCATGAAAATGCATCAGGTCGAGTTACGCCCCAGTTTGAAACTTTGGCTGCCCTGCACAAAAGGTAAAATCTCTCAGCAGTTATTTCAGCAACACATTCTGTCTCAAAGTGAAAAGACAACTCATATACTTAGTCAGTAAATAAACTTACCACTCATTAATAAAACTGTTTGTTCCAGTTTGTCCCACTTTTGTCAATCTCTGCATATGCTTTGCAGACACAATCTTTAAAGCTTTCAGGTCTTGTAATGGTCTGTGGAGCATTGTTGTCGGCTGTTAGTCAGGTATCTGCTCAATCTTGAGCTGTTGTTCCAGGGAATGTCATTTTGGTGGTGAGTGTTGTGGTAGTTGCTGTTGCTGATCTATTGTCCTTGATGAGAAATGGTGGACCGCTGGGACTGATGATTGTCTGTACTCTGTGCAGCTGGTGGCATCACATCCTCTTCTTCAGCCATCTGTCATACTGGAACAGCTTCTTCAATTATGTGTGTATGTCAGCACTTGTAAGGATATTGCTGTTTGTTTACATTCACCACACACAATCAAGACAACAACTTTTCTCTTCAAAGGTCTGAGTTGCCAAGTGGATTGATTTTTGTTGAAATAAATGAATGTTTACACCTGACGAGTTCACCAGTGCTTAACTGTCATAACTATTTGGTACTTTTGTCAACATGAAGTTGTCTTTTGTCATTTCACTTAGATTTTGTCACTCACTTATGTTGTACATCTGACTGCAAAAGCTTTTTTAAAGCTATTAGAAGAGTAATAGCAGCATATTAGTGGCTGGGCTGGACTATTTTCAGAAGGACTGCCCTGTAAGCATCTGGACTGGATTTAGTCAATGTTTTATGATTTCTTTGACAATTTTCACTGCCACCTCAACCTTTCCATATGAATGGAGATAGTGTGGAGATGGTGTGTGCTATTGAATTTCCATCTCCTTTACAAAGCGGCTGAATTCTTCACTTGTGAATTAAAGCTATTGCCACTCATTGCTAAATTGGAATGCGGTAACAACTGAAGTGTGCTTACAGGTGTTCTACAAGCCCGCTGCTAGTTGTTGGTTCCGGCTGGTATAGCTCCTCGAAGTCAGAATAGTAATTGATGATGACAAAATAATCAGTTCCTGTGAGAATAAGAATGTCTACTCCAAACTTTATCCATACACTGTTTGGGATGTCTTGAGTGACTGTTTAGTTTATTTAGCACGGTATTTGTTACAGATGTCGCACTGGCTGATGCTGACTGTTAATCTCATTGCTTATGTTTGGCCAGTAGAGCACTCCTTATGTCTTCCTGAAACTAAATTCAATGCCTTGCTGGCTTGCATGGATGTGCTTCAATATGCCCTTTCACATCTCCATTTGAATAATGATTTTCGTTCCTTTGTAAAGGATGATATCTTGAGTAATCACTTCATCTCTGTATTTCTGATACTCTCTTATAGCAACACGTCTGTTTTTGATGGTTTTAGGCTATCCTTTCATTGCTACTTCCTGTAACACTTATAGAGTTGTGTCTTGTTTTCTTGATCTGAGTGAGATGTTTGTATTTCAGATTCAGTGTCTGTTGGGTTAATGACTTCCAAATCGTGTCAATGCTAGGAATCCTCATTAAATCCAGAAGATTTCACATCCTGAACTTTCTTCAAAGAGGATGCTGCTCTCAACAACATATGGGTATTGTGCATCTGCATTCCTTGCTTGTATGTCACTTCTAAATTATATTTCTGCAAGTGAGGTAACATCCTTTGAAGCAGATGAAAATGGTTTGAGAAATCTGTTTTACGGTGGCTTAGGGTCAAACTGTACCATCACATGGTTCCTTCCAGATAGGTATTGAGAAAAATGCTCTTAATTAAAAACAGGTGGCAGGCACTCTTTTTGAATCTCTGCCTAGCATTGTTCAGTTTGCTTTAACGCCCTGGATGTAAAGCCAAGTCTTGTGTCACAGGGTAATTTCATCGTTGACACTATAGTATCTCAGCAATGGCATCATCTTCATTAATTGTTTGGTTTGATCGAAAGCTGCTTCTTGCTTAAGCTCAGATACTGTCTGTAATGAATGCTTTTTGTAAGTGTTCATTGTACTGTAAGCCAGCATTCATGAAAATGGCAAATTTGTAACATTTGGAATACAGAGAATTCCAAGAGTAGTTAAGTGGTAACATTGGATTCTGTCCTGCAATAGGCGCAAGGCTTATTGCAAATATACCCAAAATAAAGTGAAAGAAAAATCTGCAATGTTTCGAAATTAAATGTACTGAGCATGTTACTTAGAAACAGTAGTCAACAGCTGTGCATGTTTAATAACCCGTGGTTCAAAAAAGGATTTAGACAAGAAAGCCTGACAAAACAACCCCATTAAAGTCCAAATTGCCACAGGTGAAGATCCCTACAAGGAAAAAAGAGAAGACACTCACCTTCAGAACAAAAGGGCTTCTCCTCACCTTCTAGATCTGCTTCTGCATTCCTTCTAGGCGCTAAAAGATCTCAATCAATATTTCTCCTCTCCCCTCTCACTGCCCTCTAACCATCAGAGGCTTCTTCTGTCATATCCTCCAACTGCCAGTCAGCTGCACATGTAATACACACGTGAGATTGCGACCCCAAATTTAATCACAGTTGCATAATGGCTGAAATAAAAGTTTCACACTGGTGGAGAATGTAACGGAATGATGTGATACAGCACCTTTTGAGGTTTTCTCCTTCTCCTTCTCAGAGGTAGACAAGTGTCTTATGGAGATGACAACTCTGTGAACCTGTGAGGAGATACAGAATTATCAACAGTTCTCGCTCTTCCATGGGAGCCCACAGAATTGGTTGCAGTTCACAGATGCCTGTGCATGGGACGACAGGTAAACTCTGCTCGTCTGCTGCTGAGTTGACTTAGCTTTCTGTGACTGAATTCTGTCCTCACCATCTGCAACAAATCAGCCACCCTAATGCCCTGTCAGCTTCAAGGTCTCCTCTTAAATGGGACTGGTCTGAATCCTGCCTCTGAATTCTTACGCCTTATTGTCTTGTAGAAACTCAGGCGTATAATGCTATACTCCAGCAGACATGATTTATAGTCACTTTGCCAGCTTACTGCAGTGTTTGTTGCCAATGGCATGTATTTGGCACTGAACAACTTTGGGGTAACTGTGTGTGTCCACAGTGCCAAGCTTACATCCCTGACAACAGCCCTTCCTTTCTAAGGAGCTGTTGTAACCTTCACCCATTTCCACTAACAATTGTGCTTGCCTCCATTTCTACCCTCCCATTTGCTCATTTGCTGCCCCCTAAAGGAAATTGAGGCCTGTCACTTGCCATTATGGAAAAGAAATCAATGACCCCCTTAGAGCACTACAACCTAGTGCTCCAGAAGATGCCCACTCCCTCCCCGAATGTTCCTGACCTCTTCAATGGCTGGCGTCCAGATTACTTGCTCAGATGCGAGGTCTTCTCCCTTACTCCTTAGGGAAGAGGACCCCCTTCCTAGCCTATATAGTCTGAAGCAGAACATGCGAGAAATTGACACTGAAATGTATATAGGCCTTCTGGGACTTTGCCTCAACTTGCCCACTGTGGCTTCTTCGAAAGGATTTTGTGTGGTCACTAGATCCTGGATAATCGCGGGTGGAGGGGGATGTGGTGGAGGCTACTGGCTGTTGTGGGATGAGTTTCGCTGGTTTTGAGAGAATTGGGTAGAGGTTCGCAGGTTGCTGGTTGTTGTTGGGGTTAGGAGGACGTGTAGATTGCTAGCTACAGTGTTGTGGCAAGGGGTCACATGTTGGCATTCTGACAGGTTACTGGCTGCCAGATCATTTCAGGTCTCTGTTTAAATCAGGGCTCATTGCTGTCAGCAAATCGAATTTGGTCATTTTAATCTGAGTGCAGGCTTCTACCTGCATTCATGTAGAATGAGCCATTGAGGCTGGCTTTTTTCACTCTCTCCAGTACTGTCAGTTTAATTTGTCTTTCAGTTTCAGAAATATCTTCTCCAGTGACCCAATCTGACCTTACCCTGCTCAAAGACCATCACAGTGTGAATTTTTAAAACATATTCATTCATAGGATGTTAATATCTCTCGGGGAGCATTTATGACCTATCCCTAACTTGACTCAAAAGGGGATAGTGAAGTGCTGCCTTGAACTGCTGCAATCTTTGGGGTCACTCACAGTGCTGTTAGGGAGGTAATTCCAACATTTTGACCCAGCACCACCAAAGGAATGGTGATGTTGTTCCAAATCAGAATGGTGTTTGACTTAGAGTCATAGAGATGTACAACACGGAAACAGACCCTTCGATCCAACTTGTCCGTACCAAACAGATATCCTAGGATAAATCCAGCATTTGGCTCATATACCTGTAAACCCTTCCTATTCATATGCCCACTCCAGATGCCTTTTAAATGTTATAATTGTATCTACCTCCACCACTTCCTCTGGCAGCTCATTCCATACACGCACCATCCTCTGTGTGAAAAAGTTGCCCCTTACATCCCTTTTAAATCTTTCCCCTCTCACCTTAAACCTGTGCTGTCTAGTTTTTGACTCCCCCACCCCAGAGAAAGGATCTTGTCTGTTTATCCTATCAATGCCCCTCATGATTTTATTAACCTCTGAGATCACCCCTCAGCCTTCGACACTTCAGGAAAAACAGCCCCAGGCTATTCAGTCTTTCCCAATAGCTCAAACCCTCCAACCCTGGCAACATCTTTGTAAATCTTTTCTGAGCCCATTCCAGATTCACAACATCCTTCCTGTAGCAGGTTGACCAGAATTGCACACAGTATTCCAAAAGTGGCCTAACTTGGAGGAAGCTTGCAGCTGATGGTGTTCCAAGGCATCACTTGCTGTTGTCCTACTAGCTGGTATACACTACTGCCACTGCCTTGGTTATAGAGAAGTGAATACGGAAGATGGTGAATAAGATGCCAATCAAACATGCTGCTTTGTTTTGGATGGTGTTAAGTTTCTTGAATGTAGTTTGAACTGATCTGTTACTGTCTGACCTTTTTATTGGCATAATAATTGTATACATTACATATTTATATTCATGTACATGAAAAGCAGGGCAAATCCAATCCGGCCAATGACCGCCCCATCAGTCTACACTCGATCATCAGTAAAGCGATGGAAGGCGTCATAGCAGTGCTATCAAGCACCACCTCCTCAGCAATAACCTGCTCAGTGATGCCCAGTTTGTGTTCCACCAGGGCCACTCAACTCCTGACCTTGTTACAGCCTTGGTTCAAACATGGACAAAACAGCTGATTTCCAGAGGTGAGGTGAGAGTTACAGCCCTTGACATCAAGGCTGTATTTGACCAAGTGTGGCATCAATGAGCCGCAGCAAAATTGGAATCAATGGGTATGCGAACAAATTCTCCAGTGGTTGCAGTCATACCTGACAGATAGGAAGATGGTCGTGGTTGTTGAAGGTCTGCCATCTCAGCTCCAAGACATCTCTGCAGGATTTCCTCAGGATAGCGTCCTAGGCCCAACCATCTTCAGCTGCTTCTTCAATGACCTTCTCTTCATCATAAGGTCAGAAGTGGGCATGCTCGCTAAAGATCGCACAGTGTTCATCGCCATTTGCAACTCATTGGATACTGAAGCAGTCCATATTCAAATGCAGCAAGATATGGACAATATCCAGGGTTGGGCTGACAAGTGACAAGTAACATTTGTGCCACAGAAATGCCACGCTATGACCTTTATCGATAAGAGACAATCTAACTACCACCCCTTGGCATATAAGGGTGTTACCATCACTGAATCCTCCACTATCAACATCCTGGCAGCTATCTTTGACCAGAAACTCAACTGGACTCACCACATAAACACAGTGGCTATAACAGCAGGCCAGATCCTAGGAATACTATGGCGAGTAACTCGCCTCCTGACTCCTCAAAGCCCGTCCACTATCTACAAGGCACAAATCAGAGGTGTTATGGAATACTCCCACCTTGCCTGGATGAGCGCAGCCCCATCAACAAGAAGCTTGACAACGTCCAGGACAAAGCAGCTCACTTGATCAGCATCACATCCACAAGCATCCATTCCCTCCGTCACCAATGTTCAGTGGCAGTAGTGTGTACTATCTGCAGGATACACTGCAGAAATTCACCAAAGATCCATAGATAGCACCTTCCAAATGCACAACCACTTGTATCTAGAAGGACAAGGGCAGAGACATAAGGGAACACCACCACCTTCAAGATCCCGTCCAAGCCACTCACCGTCCTAACTTGGAAATATATTGCCGTTCCTTTACTGTCACTGTGTCAAGGTCCTGGAATTCTCTCCTTAATAACATTGTGGGTCAACTCACAACAGGTGGACTCCAACGGTTCTAGAAGGCAGCTCATCCCCACCTTCTCAATGGCGATCAACGATGGACAATAAATGCCAGCAACACCCACATCCCACAAATGAATTTTATTTTAAATGGCCAGTCTGGTTCAGCTTCTGTTTAATGGTAGTTGCCAGGATGTTGATAGTTATTAACACCATTGAATGTCAAGAGGACATGCTTAGATTCTCTCATGTTTAAGATCGTCAGAGTGTGGCACTTGTGTGGCAAGAACGTTGTCAGTTGTCAGCCTGACGCTGAATGTTGTATGCATCTTGCTGCATGATAAACTTGAGTTACATCGGTATCTGAGGAGTTGCAAATGATACTGAGCATTGTGCAATCAGTGAACTTCCCCAGTTCTGACCTTATGGTGGAGGGAGGGTCATTGATGAAGCAGCTGAAGATGGTTGGGCCTAGCACACTCCTCAAAGGAATTCTTGCAGAGAAGTCCTGGAGCAAAGTTGATCGACATCCAATAACCTTCATTTGTGTTAGCTATGACTCCAACCGGCAGGTACATCACCTGTACTACAGCTAACTACTCCAACCGGCAGACAGATTTTCTCCTGATTCTTGTTGATTCTGTTTTCCATGGGCTCCTTGATGCCATATTTGTTCAAATACTACCTTGTTACCAAGGATAGTCATTTTCACCTTACCTCTGGAGTTCATGTCTTCTGTACAAAACTGGTCACGACTGGGTATGGCTGGATTAGAGAGCTTAGATCTGACTTGCTACTTGTGGGATCATTAACCCTGACCATGGTTTGCTATTTCTACCGTTTGTTGTGCAATTAGTCTGGGAGGCAGAACTGCCTGTTTTAGAAATGCTAATTAGCTATCCTTTAGACTCTGAACTTCATTGTATATTCAAACAAAACAGAATATCAAAGTATTCTTTAAAGAGCCAGAAGACCAATGGTGTGCCACAGGGATCAGTTTTGGGTCCATTGTTATTTGCCATTTATATAAATGACTTGAATGGTTAATAAGTTTGCAGATGACAACAACATTGGTAATACAGTGGATAGTGAAGAAGGTTATCTGGGAATACAGTGAGATTTTGTTCAGTTGGGCCAATGGGCTGAGGAATGGCAGATGAAGTTTAATGTCAATAAATGCAAAGTGTTGCATTTTGGTAGGTCAATCCAGGACAGGACTTACACTGTCAATGGTAGGGCTCTGGAGAGTGTTATAAAACAAAGAGATCTAGGATTAAAAGCTCATAGCTCCCTGAAAGTGGAGTCACAGGTAAACAGGGTGGTGAAGAAGGCTTTCAGCATGTTTGTTTTCATCGGCCAGAGCACTGAGCATAGGAGTTGGAACATCTTGTTGCAGCTGTACAAGACATTGGTAAAGCTATATTTGGCGTGCTGTGAGAGTTCTGATTGCCCTGTGAAAGAAAGGATATTATTAAACTCGAAAGAGTGCAGGAAAGATTTACTAGGAATCTACCTGGACCAGAAGATTTCAGTTATCATGAAAGGCGAGATAGACTGGGACTTCTTTCCCTGGAGCTCAGGAGACTGAGGGTTGACCTGATTGAGGTCTTTGAAATAATGAGAGGCATAAATAAGGTAGCTAGCCAACAACTTTTTCCCAGGTAGGGTAGTCTAAAACTAGAGGGCATAGGTTTAAGGGGGCAGTTTTTTACACAAAGGATGGTGAGTGTCTGGAATGAGTAGAGGTAGTGGTGGAGGTGAGTACAATTTTGCCATTTAAGCATTTGGACTGATACATGGACAGGATAAGTATGGAAGGATATGGATCAAATACAGGCAAATAGGAGTAGATTAATGGTGAGAACTGTGTAGCATGGACAGGTTGGACCGAAAGGCCTGTTCCCATGCTGTAAACCTCTATGATTCTATTCCCCACACCCTGAGACTTTGGACACTGATAGTATATCCAGTGTTAGCATAGATTCTGCAATTGTTGACAAATATGAACACCTTTCAACATCCGCAGCGATGTTAAGCAGGGCTGTGTGTTTGCCCCCACCCTGTTTGTCATCTTCGCAGTCATGCTGAAGCACGCGTTTGGGACATCAACTGATGGCGTCTACCTCCACACCAGATTGGACAGAAGGTTGTTCATTCTGTCCTGGCTGGGGGCAAAATCCAAGGTTCGTGAAGTACTCATGAGAGACATGTTGTTGCAGACGACGCAGCATTGGCAGCACACTCTGAAGACCAACTGCTGCACCTCATGGACAATCTCTCAAGAGTCTGTCAGGAATGCAGCCTGACCATTAGCCTGAAGAAGACCAACGTGCTGGGTCAAGGCATTAAGCACCCCCCTATCATCACCATCAACAACTATGAGCTGGAGGTAGTCCACGAATTCACATACCTCAGCTCCTCACAGACAGCCTCTCTCTGGACTCCAAGATCAACAGTCGGATCGGACAAGCAGCCTCCACATTCACCAGGCTGACTGAGAGAGTCTGGGAGAACAAAAAGCTGACTATGAACACCAAGATTGTAGTCTACAGGGCCTGCGTCCTCAGCACACTGCTTTACAGCAGTGAGACCTGGAGCCTCTATTCCAGACAAGAGCGGCGACTCAACGCTTTCCACCTTCGCAGCCTGAGACGCATTCTGGACATGAGGTGGACCGACTGAGTCACCAACACCGAAGCCCTCACCCGTGCTCAGGTACCGAGCCTCTTCGCCCTACTCCAACAACACCGCCTCCGCTGGCTGGGTCACATACATTGTATGCCGGACGGGAGGATCCTCATCTTTGTTTCAAGGATGTCTGCAAAAGGGACATGAAGTCAATAGACCTGGATGTCGAGAGATGGGAAGACGTCGCAAAAGATCGTTCACGCTGGAGACGGGAACTACGCAGAGGGCTGGAGCGAGGAAGAAGAAACTGAGGCTTGCCGCTGAGGAAAAGTGCGCTCGACGGAAAGAAAGCAACACAGCAACACTGGAGGAGAGTGTCTTCAAATGTAGTTGCTGCAATTGAGACTGTCACTCCCGTGTGGGCCTGTAGAGCCACAACAGACGCTGCGCTACCACCAGCAGCTGAATCAAAACTCTTCAGTGGTCTCTCGTGACTGACGGATGCCACACACATATGAACACCTTTCCCCTTTGATCTGTAACATTCAAAATATCTAGCGGAATTCAGACAGGTCGCATGACCGCCATTCCGCCATTTTGCACTAAAGACACTGTCCCAAAACAAAACAATCTATGTATTTGTAATATTAAAAACTAAAAGAACAGCTGATACTGGGAATCAGAAACAAATCAGAAACTGGGGAGGCTCTTAGGAAGGGTCACTGGACCTGAAACATTAACTCTGATTTCTCTCCACAGATGCTGCCAGATCTGCTGGGCTTTTCCGGCAATTTCTGTTTTTATTTCTACCATTAACTTGCGTTGTCCCACAGCTCTATGCAGCAGTGGTAAGATGAGAAGGTTTTGACTCGTCTGTCATCTCCTCCAGATACTCATCATTCTGAGATGAGCAAGAACAAATGCATATGTGCCTGTGAGGTGAGGGGAGAATCTGCTTACTATATCTGGAAACTCCTTGTCGAGTGCTCCGAGTGTTGTCTGTGGCTCGTCAGCCCTTGTGCCAGTGGCCTGGACATGCCCAGTAATCGCAGTGACAGAAGAATATCCTGCAACTATGCAGAAGCCAATCAGCAAGCCAGATCCTCTATGTTTAAGATAGCTACAGAGCTGTCAAGATCTTTGTAGACCATGGGCAGCCATGGCCTGATGAGCAAATCAGGAAAATACCCAGATGTGCTTGGATTAACTTAGACTTCATACAGTATTGTCTTTGGCAACGTTGCACAGACATTGTCACTTGGACATCTATGGATAATTAAGACCTGGACTTTGCACTTTCTAACTTTCTCCCAGGTATAGACAGCTGTTTGGGGTTTTTGCTGTACCCACCGTATCCTTCTCTGCTGAGCCAATGCAGTAGGTGGTCCCCTATCCCTCCTGCTGTCCTGTGGCCTTGTTGGTGCTTGAGTTGTCTTCTCTCTGAGCTGTTCCTCAGAGGGTCGTGGTGGTAGGGAGTGGGCACGTTTGAAAGCTGAATAGTCAGCCTTAAATGCAAAAGTAGAGGCAGAGATCAAGAGGCTGGAAAGTGAAGGAAGCATTAAACCAGTTCAGTTTGAGGAATTGGCAACCCTAGTCATTCTGATTGTGAAGCCTGACAGATTGGTTCGCCTTTGTTGGGATTTTAAACAAACAGTAATCTGCTTTTTGCTGTTGGATAAATATCCAATCCCTCACAAAGAGGATTTATATACAATGCTGCCAGAGGGTCTGTTCTTCACAAAGCTGGATATGAGCCATGTGTACTTAACAATTATGGTTAAGTGAGGATTCCCTGAAGTAAGTTACAGTTAATAACCATAAGGGTTTTACCAATATAAGAGACTGCCATTTGGTGTATTGTCAGCCTGTGCAGTTTTTCAACAGATGATAGAGAACATTTTACAAAGTCTACCCCAGGTAGCCATTTATCAAGTTGACTTGCTAATTAGAGGGCTGACAAGTAAGGAGCACTTAGAGAACTTGGACATAGACCTTAGACATTTTGACCAGGTAGGCATACACCTTAGAAGGGAGAAATGTGTGTTCCAGGCCCTCCAAGTAACCTATTTAGCCTACAGTTGATAAGACTGGTTTACACCTGTTGGACAATAAGTGACTGTGATCAAAGGAGACCGGGCTCCCATGTTTGTTTTGGAGCTTAGGTCTTTCCTTGGACTGGTTAATTATTACAGAATATTCATACATAAACTGGTCTTCATTTTGGCACCTTTAGAACATAGAACAGTACAGCACAGTACAGGCCCATTGGCCCACCATGTTGTTCCGAACTTCTGCACTAAACCTCAGGTCTATCTAACCTCCACTGCTACCTTATACTATCATCCATATGCCTAGCTAATAGCTGCTTAAATGCCCCTAATGAGGCTGACTCCATTACCACTGTCTGGCAATGCATTCCATGCCCCTACCACTCTTTGAGTAAAGAACCTACCTCTGATGTCTCTCCGATATCTACCTCCTTTCACTTTAAAACTATCTCCCCTCGTAAAAGCTACCTCCACCCTAGGAAAACATCTCTGGCTGCCTACTCTATCTATTACCTCTGATCATTTTGTACACCTCTATCAAGTCACCTCTCATCCTTCGTCTTTCTAAAGAGAAAAGCCCTAGCTCTCTCAACCTTGCCTTGTAAGACCTTCCCTCCATTCCAAGCAACATCCTGGTAAATCTCCTCTGCACCTTTTCTAATGCTTCCACATCTTTCCTGTAATGAGGTGACCAGAACTGGACACAATACTCCAGATGTGGCCGAACCAGGCTTTTGTATAGCTGGAGCATAACTTCACGGCTCTTGAACTCAATCCCTCTATTAATGAAAGCTAACACACCATACGCCTTCTTAACAACTCTATCCACCTGGGTGGATCAACTGTCTTTGCACCAACTCTTAAGAAAGAGCCATCCTTGGAAATGGTTATATAGCCAAACCTAGTGAAGAAATAACTATCATCCTGTAAGGTGTTGGCACGCTATTCCAGGCGAGATCTGGTTTGACATGCGATGCCTCCACATAAGGCCTTTGGGGTGTATTAGCTCATAGGTGGCCCAATGGGAAGAAACGTCCAGTAGTGTATGCATTTGTGGTTTTGACCAGTGCAGAGTGTAAGTACATCCAGATAGAGAAATTAAGTTTGGCAGTCTTATTTAGAGTCAGGAAGTTTCACCAATACCTTTATGAACCTAAATTTTTAATATTAATGGACCACTAAGTCCTACTAGGTCTACTTAAAGAGGATAAGGTAGTGCCACCCACAGCTTCAGGTCGAATTCAGTGGTGGACTCTGAAGGGTCTAGGCCCGAAACATCAGCTTTCCTGCTTCTAAGATGCTGCTTAGCCTGCTGTGTTCATCCAGCTCTACACCTTGTTAGCTTGTAAAATTACAAGTTGGAACACCATGTGGAAAGCCAAATAGCAATGTGGAAGCATTGGGCCACCTCCAGCTGGCAGGTACATCACCAGTACTACTGCTAACAGAAGAGTCAGTGATGGTTTTTAATTTTATGGACATATTTCTAGTCACAGCTGACTGTATCAGACTTTGAACGCAGAAAGATCTGCCTCGGGCAAAACTGAAACAGCTTGTGGTGATGGGAGAAGTCAAAGGGCCATCACAACCAGAACTGAAATTTTTTTGGACCTGGAGAGACCAGATCACAGCAGAAGACTGCATATTATTATGGGGCGCAGGAGTGATAGTCCTGGGCAAAGGTTGCTGCCAGACACTGGCTTAACACAACCAGGTTCATCCAAAATGAAGATGTTGGTGTGAAGTTTTGTTTGGTGGCCAGGTTTGGATGCAGACATAGCCATGTTGGTAGGACAGTGCCCGGAGTGCCAATAAGGACAAACGTTCCCTCCAGCAGCTCCCCCACATTTGTGGGAATGGCTGGTTAAACCCTGGACTTGGTTACACATTGACTATGCAGGTCCTTTAATGGGATCAATGTTCTTAGTCATTGTGGACCCCTACTCAAAATGACTGGACATGCATAGAGTTCATTCACTCATTCATCAAACATGATGGTGGGGTGGGGTAGTGTGTGCAATAGAAAAGCTGCAAGCATCTTTTACATAACACAGGTACCTGGAATAATTGGTCGCAGGTAATGGCATCATTTACCAGCAGAGAATTTAAGTCAAATAGTATTTGACATATAACGACAGTTCCATGTGATCCATCATCAGATGGTCTGGCAAAAAAAGCAGTCCAAACATTGAAGACAGTGTTAAGGAAACAGCCTACAGCTTTACTAGACTTCAAACTGTCCTGGTTCCATGCACCAACAGAGATAGCTCCAGCAGAGTTGCTGATGGGGAGTAAATTGCACACCAGGTTTAATCTGATTTTCCCAGATCTGGGGTCAGGGTGAAATGACATCAGGAACACAAAACTCCGCTAATCAAGAGAGATAGTTCACTTCAGCTGACGAAGTTTGGTGTAGGAACAATAAGAATAGCCCTACATCGGTAAGAGTCATAGACGATGAGGTCAGGTCCAGTGATCTGTAAAGTTCAGATAGGTTGACGTGCTGAACATGCATGTGAACCATGTGAAAACTGCAAACTTGTAAACAGCATGGAATCCAAGTGTTCCCGACTCCTTGATACCCTTTCCCACGTTTCTGGATCCCATGAGTTCTCTCTCTGTCAAGTATTGAAGGTACCCCAGAGTCTGAGATGGGCACAGCGGATATCACAGCCTCAATGCCTTTTGTTGACTGAAGAAGTGAATGAATTTCTTCTGAGATGCTCCAGGCGCAGGAAGTGAATACCGTGCATTACACGGCACCTACATCAGATGTAGAGTTGGAAGAACTTTACCTGGTGCTAAAATGCCCCAGGAGAAACGATTTTAAAAAATCGGTATATGTCCTCAGACTTAGAGTGGAAGGGATGTAGTGCTTGTAACAAGGTCAGCCAAATGGCCCTCAAAGAACATGAGTTCTCTGATTGGGGCTATTAATCTGGTACAATCAGGGAGCCCTGACTAACAGATAAGAACAGGAGTGTCAGACATCCTAGATAACGGGAACTGCAGATGCTGGAGAATCCAAGATAACGAAGTGTGGAGCTGGATGAATGCAGCAGGCCAAGCAGCATCTTAAAGCTGCTTGGCCTGCTGTATTCGTCCAGCTCCACACTTTGTTATCTTACGTTAGACATCCTGTTCACTCTGGGAGCTGGCTCTGATGGAGCTGGATCAGTGTCAAGGACTCTCCACGTGACTTGGTGACAGGATACAGGCCTCTGAGGAGTCATTTCAGTGGAGATCTTTATTTACTACAATGTGGGGCCCTTCATTTACCACAGTATTTATCTTATAGGTTTTGAAACCGCATTTATGAAAAACCTCCCCACAAAATTTGACATGAAGCATCTGCTAGGTGGCCATTTTTTTCCTGGAAAGCATTTAAGATTTTCTAAAAGAGTTTAAGTGCCTCATTTTGTTCATGTATGTCTAATTACAAAACTAATTTTTTATTCTAGAATTACATAATTTTTTTGGGCCTCCTTTAAGTCTGGCCTGCAGTTTGGTACTGAACAAATTACTTTATGGTATGCATGCACCCAACGGGTTTAGATATTTGATATAAGCCTGTTTTCAATTAACTTTGTTTTGACTATCCACTGTAGTTTAACGTCAACAGTGCAGATTCACTTGATTCTGGAATGCATCAGGATAGAGTGAAGATAAGAAATGAAACAAAATGTTGCATTGTGATAAATTTATATGGGAAGCAGTAAACAAAATAAAATCAATTTAATGCTGTTGTGGGACAAGTTTGGGAGTAATTAGTAGGGGGTTATATGTCAACATTATGACCTTGTTAAAATGTTTTACATACCATTGTTGGAACTCGACTATCAGTCACCACCCTCTAAAAAGAATTCAGATGGGCCTGTAAGTTATATTGCAAACAACATTGAATTTATTTAATGGAAATGCAGTAAGCTCTTTTTCCTATTCCCAAAGTTCTGTTACATATGGTACACCCTTATTATTAATTTTATGTAGTTACTTTAGATTCTAATAAAATTGATTCAAAATGTACCATGTATGGTACTTCAAGTAAATATATATCGCATTATTTTGTTTCATGAACTTAAGTTGAAACAGTGTTAGGTGAAGTTCAGCAGATTTTGCTGAGCTGTTGCCAATATTTTGTGAGGTCGGGAGGTTAAACAATAGATATGGAATGCAAGAAGTGTTCAAGCTATAGTCTTATTATAGTAATTAAGGCATAGTAGATACAGACTGTATTTCACATTTACATTGTTTCTATTGTATCTAACAATAATAATCTATTATCTATTGAATGTTTTCTTCTCATTAAATGTAATGTGTTCTTAAAATCAAAAGCAACATGGTTTTTCTGCATTTATGTGATTTTAAAATTTGATTGCGAAATTATGGAAATAAAGCAATGTTATTTCAGAAAAAAACAAGTACAACCAGATTATTTTCAAATTATTTCATCAAAGTAAATTAGACATGTTTTTCCTACTTTATTTGATACAAAATTGAGGCGAAGATCTAGAGTTTGGAAAATAATGGAGTTTAATATCCAAATTGGTATCAGTGTGTAAAGAAAATTGCATTTTTTTGGTGACAAAGAGACATGCCATGAGTTGTGAAGCACCGGATAATGCGAGACAATTTATACCATTCCACATTGTCAAATTTGGAGCTCACGCCAACATTCCTGTCAGTTTCCAGATGTTGTTGCATTTTTGCACTTCTTAAACAAACTAAATATGATGTACTAAGTTAGAACTGATATTCAGTGATGTAAGGGTCTTTTAAGAATGAGATTTATGTTCCTGCAGAGCTGCTAGGACTTGGGATAGTTGCAACTGTTAAGTCTCCTTCCTACAGAAAGTAAATTGTACCAAGAGGTTTTTAAAATTTGAAGCTTAATATTTTGTGCTACTTTTGTTGTCTGTCTTTTTTGTATCAAATTTGATTCTAGGTCCTCCTATTTTCCATCTTTTGTTGCTTTGTAGCTTTTTTCATCATAATTTAATTGGACACTGTTGTGAGTAAGTGTTGATTCCGTTGTATATTAAGGCATACTAACATCATTGCACAGTTGTTAGCTTACACCTCAGATATATTTCAGGCCCTGAAATTGCCTCATTCCGTCTTCTGGATCCAGTGGTTGTGTGTCTAAATTTGAAAGATTATAATTTGGAGTAGGGTATGGAGCTTCACATGAAAACAGGATGGTAAACGTGGAAGAGAAAAATTGACTTTGCAAATTCCGAACCAGCTAATCATGGCTGGCTTTTCTGTTCATCCAGCAATTGTCTTGTGGCTCAGAGATTCCTTTGACAGATGACTTTGGTGTAAACAACTCCTTGAATAGATATTAGAATTAGAATTATCCTTTACTGTCACATATTCTCAATGAGTACAGTGAAAAGTTTACATGTTGCTACTCACAGCGCCATCTTTGGTACAAAGGTACAGCTTCTTTAGTTACAAGATCTTAGACGATAGAGAAATAAAATCAAATGTCCAGTGTTGCAGAGGTAAAAGTTCGGAACAACAGACCGACTGGCACCTAGCTTCCAGTCTGCATTGGGTCCTGGATCCAGACTGCATCAGACTTCACCTTGAAGATGCTGAGGCTGGGAGCTTGACCACCACGCCGGGCCAAGGACGCCACGCCAGGAGGCCGCTACAACAGATACGGAGACCACTATGCCAGGCTGGGAGGTCACCATACCGGAAGGCTGTTACGGGAGGCCATTATTGCAGGCCAGGAGATTACATTGGCAGGAGGTTGTTACAGGAGGCCACTATGCCAGGCTGGTAGGTTATCGCACGGCGGAGGCTGCAACGGGAGGCCACTAACCAGGCTCGGAGGTCACCACACCAGGAGGCTGCTACAGGAGGCCACTATGCCAGGCTGGGTGGTCATCACATCAAGCTTGAAGGTTGCCTCGAAAGGCTGCTTGCCAGGCTGAGAGTCACCAGAGGCTAGGAATCGGCAGAGGCCAGGGGTCATCACCGGATGCTAGGAGTCATCAAGAGAAGCAGAAAGAAACCATTAGAGGGGAAAAAAGAAAAGAAGAATGGGTGGATCGGATGAGTTCAGGCTCGAGCTTCCTCCTCTACTGCATTATCGGAACTTTGAAGTATACAGTGTTGGTTGCAGAAACACTATGCATTTGTGGAATGGAATTCCTTCCTGCTTTTGATTCCAGTTTAAAAGAGAGACTTGCATTGCCACCATTGTGCTGTGGATTGTGCGAATTCCTGAATTCTGTTGAATCCTAGTGCTTCCTGTTTCTGGATTTCACTGGAAGTAGGGAAGGATATGTAATGATTTCTAAGACTGTTAAGCCTAAGCAGCCCTATTATCCAGAATTGCCCAGAGAACACTGCTATGTAACTTGCATCATTCATGACACCCTTAAAGATTTCAGGAACATAAATATTTAGTGCTATTGCCGTAACCAATGGAGTCCTGGCTGTGCTTTAACATCTGAGCCTTAATGCCACATAGACACTGCTCTGTGATGACCTCCATGACCAAATGCAGCCTCCATTTGCACTGTTCATGGAATTATGTGAATGTAGAAGTTGTGCTCTATTAAGACTTGCTGAGGGTCCCCTTCCGTCCCACTCTCCAACAACAGTCACTACTCTTCTCTCCGGTCACATCTCTTCCTCTAATTCTTCATGTAGTTCAAAGGGCATGCCTAGCAAATGTCAATGACCACATTATCCGTTTTTCCAAGTTGATTCCTATAAGGTATGCAATTAAGTAAAGTCCTGAGAGAATTGTTATTAATGATGTCGATACATTGTTAGTGACGTCTTGATCAAGAGTCTGAGGAAGTCTGTTAGGTCTAAACAATGATTTTCAAACACAGTGTGGTCAATTATCCCAGTCAGCCAGTAAACATTGAAACCGTAAAATGGTCAAAATCCTCAACAACCACTTTTTTTTAAACTGCGGGTTCAGATGCGTTTTTTTTCATTGAATGAAGTTATAAAATATAATATTATCTGCCAAATGTAGGCAGCATCTTCAGTGAGTCTGAACAGGCATCCCTTTAAGAATCTTCTGGACAACTACTCTTTGCATTCACTTAAACCCCTTTACCAAAGCAACTTCTTGTGATAAATGTCGGCTGTACTGACATCTCAGTTGAAGTTCCCAGCATTTTATCACCTAACATTTTTAGACAAATCAATAACAGTGCCTTTGCCCAGACGACAGCAGATCTCTCTTGTCCTGGATAAATGCACTGTTGATAAATCTGGTTATCATTGGTCAACATTATTGATATTTCAGTGACTTTTAGGTAGAATTTTCAAGGAACCTTGGAATACCATCTGGAAGAGAGGCAGGGTGGTCATAAAAACAAGAGGAAAATCCTATTGAACTATATTCCTGGCACCATGGGTTTCTGCAGGGGATGAGGTGGTAACAGGTTTGCTTACCCAACTGGCTGTAACCGAGTAGCTAAGTGTGAAAATGTGGCCCTCAGTGACAGGCTAGGTAGTCATGAAAGACAGATGCTTCCTTCACTGGGAAACTGCCATGTGAACAAACCCTGGAGCTGTAACAGTGTCCTTTACTGTGGGGGCTTTTCTCTAGCTGTCCAACAGCATTTGGCTTTCAAACAGTGCCCCCCCTCAAGTTGTGCTTGGCCACAGGGAATGGAGGCACCTTTGCTTTAAACTTCCCTACATCCTTTGTCAAACCTAATCTCTGATAATGGAACTGCTGATCCTTCAGTGCTGCCTCACCTCCTATGGCCCTGATTTGGATATATCTCACAGAGATAGCAAAGTAATTGACTATCTCTTCCAGAATCTTCCACAGAGTCCAGCTGTTGCCATTTCCAGGTTTAAGTCCAGGTTTCATCTTGACGGTGGTATCGGGAACCAGTTACAAAAATATTGCTTTTCAACATTGAAAATGGCAGATGTACCTGAAAATATAAGACACCATCCTGTGTGCAAAATAGGATGAAAAGTGGTTCATACATTCCTAATCTATTATGTACATGCATTCATACTGCAGGTTTCGGAAATTGTTTTTTGTGTTCAACGTATTTTTAAAAATGTAAACTAAATATCTTCTGACAATTTGTTTCGACAACGAGCCCACCGCAAGGCATGCACTCTGGTGCTCCACACCAGGATTTTCCACCACTAGGGGCTACTTCCTGGTGGTATTCTTGTCATTTCTGGGTTTGACGACTCAGTCCTCCTAAGTGCAGTCTCAACAATGCCACAGCTCCAAGGGGCACTGAGCCCTGCTGACCTCTGATTGGCCAGAAGCTGTTGGGGAAGGTGACCAATGGAAAGTGTTTATCAGGTACAATTAACTAATGTAGGCTTACACTGGTTTTCAGGCCTGTTGATGGCCACCAATCCCATTGTGCCAACCAATTTCTTGTGTGTCAGTTTGAATGATGGGGATGTGGGAAATATCATGGAAAGCTGTGTATTGAAGCACAGTTCATTCCTTCAAAGAAAGTAATTGCAATTTATTTGAATAAATTACCTTGCTGTGAACTTAAGTTTGTATACATTTTAGGTCAATATAATCAGTACACAAAACTTATTGCAATCATTCAGGTATCTATTTAAATAATTATACAAATCAGGGCAGGACTTATACACTTAATTGTAAGATCCTGAGGTGTGTTGCTGAGCAAAAAGACCTTGGAATGCAGGTTCATAGTTCCTTCAAGTTAGAGTCGCAGGTAGATAGGATGGTGAAGAAGGTGTTTGGTATGCTTGCCTTTTTTGGTACATGCTTTGAGTATAGGAATTGGGAGATCATGTTTTGGCTGTACAGGAAATTGGATAGGCCACTTTTGGAATAGTGCATTCAATTCTGGTCATTGTGCTATAGGAAGGATGTTGTGAAACTTGAAAAAATTTGGGAAAGATTTACAAGGATTTTGCCAAGGTTGGAGGGTTTGAGCTTAGGGAGAGGCCGAATAGGCTGGGGCTATTTTCCCTGGAGCGTCGGAGGCTGAGGGGTGACCTCAGAGAGGTTTAGAAAACATGAGGGGCAAGGGTAGGGTAAATAATCGAGGAGTTTTCCCTGGGATGGAGGAATCCAAAACTAGAGGGCATAAGTGAGACGGAAAAGATTAAAATGATCTAAGGGCAACATTTCCCCGCAGAGGGTGATGCGTGTACGAAATGATCTGCCAGAGGAGGTGTTGGATATGGGAAAATCCTGGCAAATGAGACGATTTTTTAAAGATACCTGGCTGGCATGGACAAGTAGACAGAAGAATTTGTTTCTGTGCTGTGCAGCTCTATGACTGTCTGACTCTATGAGCAAGTGTTATTTTTGTACTGTAAAATATGTCTTGAAATTTTAATGAAATCACATTTTTTCAGATTCCCACTTTAGATATGAGATTTAGCTGTTAAATGTTGCTTTTGAAAGAAAAGATTTTACATTTATACAGCACCTTTCATTATCTGAGGACATTCCGAAACACTTCACAGCCAATTAAGTACGTTCAGTCGTTCTTATATCCAAATATGGCAAGAGGTTTTGCACACTATAAAGCCAGGTAAACTGCAATACAATTAAAACTAGATAATTTATTTTCTTTATATTCATTTATATTTATTATATGCTAGGATCACTCCAAGGAGATTTCCCATATTTATCTTCAAACTTGTGCCACAAGATCTATTACATTCATCTGAGAAGCCATACGAGGAACTGATTTATTGAACTGAATTGAATGATATTTATTGTCACATGTATTTAATAAGTAAATACGATGAAAAGTATAATATGTCGCTATGTTCTGGCACCATTTTGAGTTACTGAAGATATTAAGATACAATAAAATATAATTAAAAACAGAGTTCTTCCTCCGTTCTTGTGTTCCGTTCAACATGGGGGAGGTGGGGGTCTCCACAAAGGGATCCAGGCCCTTCAACACCCCATGTCACAGTCCATCTCAGGAGTCCCACTCTGGGGCCACTGCTGCATTGCCAAGAGTACCACACCAGGCCTAGCACATCACTGCCAATGCTGCTGCTATTCCCATCAATCTGCCAGAAGTACAAGTTGAGGCCTGCCACATTGCCACATCTGACTGACACTGACCACACATGCCATTTTCTCTGTCAATTGCAGAGGCCACCCTGCCATTGCCGCCATCTTGAAAACCAGTGTCACTGGCACCGCCTCGAGTCCTGTGCTGGGCTGACCTGCGTCAAAGTCACCATGTTCCAGAGCCATCTCTCACTGCTGGGCCCACACTTGCTGCTGTTGCAAATTCTGTAGGGGGTCAGTCTCCTCTACCCTGGGGTTCGCTCTGTCCAAGGAGCCAGTTCCTGCCACTGCTGCTGCACATGCTCAAAAGGCCAGGTGAGCACTTGTTTTGCTGAAGATGCTGAAAAGGCCTTATAAGGGAGTAAAAAAGTAAGTCAGCAAAAGAAAATAGCTGAAGCAAAAAGCAAAAGTGAAAAGAAAACAAAGAAAGCAGACAGAAGCAATGAGCCCCAGGCCAGGAACTCACATGCAGCGCTGCTACTCTGCTGCTATGTTGTTTGCAGCTTAAGACGTTATCTGAAAGATTAATGTTTAACAATTTATCATTCCCTCAGTGCAGCACAGAAATGTAGATACATGAGAATATTAGTCATTTAATTTGTTTTCCAAGCCATTGACAATTTATGTAATATGAAACTAAGATTTTTGAAATAATGCCACTGTAAATAGAAAGTTGTTTGTTAGTTAGCTACATTTTGAGCTGATTCATAAGGTCACAGTTATGGGACATGAACAGAAAATACCCAGTAGGTCAGGTATCATCTCTTGATAGAGAAACAAAGTTAATAGGTTTGATTTTCAATTCCAGGCAGGGAATCCAATGCAGCCTTTGGGTAGAAGGTAAGCGATGACACCCAATTGTGGTGTTAGTTTCTGTATGGATATGGGCATTGCTGTGGATTGCAATTCTCATAGACAGACGGCAGCCATGGCAGAGAGCCCGTCAGGTCATCAAGGAGCTAGCAGTGTCACAGGTCAGAAAGGTGGCCAAATGGTCAACCCAAGGCACTTAACCCACTCTGGTTGAATCCTATCTTCCCATTACATTTATTTATCAGGCACATTACCTAAAGGCCTTGTTCTTTGCTCCCGTCAACTGATTGTCAACATGTATTTCACAGAAACATTTTGTTGAAGCTTTTTGTGTACACCAGCACATTCACTTTTCCTGATATCCAAAGCTCTTCTGCTTTTGCAGCCATTGAAAGCCTTTTGGGGAGCTCAGCAGGACATTAATGGGAGGTGCAAGCTTCAAGCATCCCCACCCGTCACACCTTTCAAGTCCTCTTCCTTTGAATATAGTGTGGCAGTCTGGAGACATTGGAATATTGACATGCCATTTCGGAACATTGTTTCTGAAGTGCATCTACACCCGACATAAAACACAAGGAAATTTGAAAATCTAGTCCAAAGCTCACATCTATGAGACTTCTTCAGAATTACGGGATCTGATAGTCTCTTTGTTAGTCTCTTTATTTTCCTCCTCTTTTGTAACTATTATTTACCATACTGTTACTGGTCTTCTGTTTACAATGGCAATGGGCTAACCATCAGCTGACTTCTGCGACCTGAGAATTTATGTTTCTGTCTGACATTTGTTTTTGAAAGGCAAAGAATCTTATTCTACTGGCAAATGACTTGAGAAGATTACACTAAATCATCACAAGGAGGAACTGACAAAAGATGTTCAAATGGATTGGAGGATACATTGCGGAACAGGATCTCTTTATATTCAGGACTCCATTTTATGACATAAACAGATTCTCAGAATCTGTTAAAACAGAGGATGGTTGCACAATATCACAAATACTGCTGAAATCACCAAAGTCCTTTCCTAGATATTGATTGTCAACATATATTTCACTACAACAGAAACATTTTGTTGAAGCTTTTTGTCTTGCACTCGTCAGGATGTGGAGGTGCCAGTGTTGGAATGGAGTGGACAAAGTCAGAAGTCACACAATACCAGGTTGTAGCCCAATAGGTTTATTTGAAATCACAAACTTTCAAAGGACTGTTCCTTTGTCAGGTGAAATGGAGGGATGCACACTGGCACAGAATACATAGATGGAGAAATAATGGTAAGATAATTCCAGATAATCAAGAGTGTAAACAAATAAGTGCAAATAGTGTGAGTGGAGTACTGACAGGCTGAATAATAGGTTTTTTGCAGGTGATCAAATCTGTCATTTGGTGTGAGTAATGTGTCAACAGCTGAATAAAAAAATGAAGGGATGACCTATCAATGGATTAATTAAGACAGAAATAATTATAAATAATCAAAAATAGGATGGGCTAGAGACAAATCAAATGGCTGGAATAACATGAGTAGATATCACAGTTGCATGACAAGGGTCTAACAGAAGTAACACGTAATAAAAAAACTACAAAACTGATTGAAAGTAGGGAGCTAATAGCAAGTAATCAAAGCAGTGGTGTCAAAACAGGATGAAAGGGAAGATTTTACAAACACAGAACAATATGGTATGTTAATATGTAGTGCAACATTAACCCAAGATCTCGGCGGAGGCCGTCTCCATGGGTGCAGAACTTGACTATCAGTTTCTGCTTGGCAATGCTGTGTTGTCATGTATCTCAAAGGCTGCCTTGAAGGTCGTTTACCCAAAGGTCAGAGACTGAATGTCCTTGACCACTGAATGTTCCCCAACTGTAAAGGAAACTCCTGCCTGTGCTGATCAGGTTCACAAGACCATCAATTCAAGAAGAAGCCAGTATTTTTGCTGCATGCGAGGAGAGTGCTGAGTAGTTGACAAGTGGCTTTTGGTAAGGGCATTGCCATGGAAGTGTACCAGTTAATGACAATAATTACAGATAACTACCAGGCTCAGTTTAAATTTTAAACCACTTTAATTGCTATGAGAAATAAATCAGTGAAAGACTATCATCTATTATGTTGAGTTCAAACAGGCGTATGATCTTTCTTCTGCAAAGATCAGTGACCTGCATATTAATATATGTAGTTTCCAGTACACACAGTGCACCACATTGTGAGCTAGACTGACAATTCTAAGTTAGTCGTCAGAGTAATTCTTTGCAGTTAGCATGATATTGCAAATGTTGTTCAATTGATAAATCATATCTAATGTTGGTTACTAAGTTGTGAAATTTGCAAGCGTGAGCTTGTTGGGTGTAGTTGGTACCTTGTTGGCTGAATGCAACAAAAGGATATCCTGTTTGATACCATCCATAAGCACTTGGGATGTATAACGTACATATGAGGCATCACACTGGCATTGAAACTTGTAGACCACATAACTCACTAATGTAATAGGCAGAAGATCTTTTGGGTTGACGGCAACATGTTAGCACTAATGAATGTCACTCATGTTTCTAGAGTGTATTAGAAGCATGACACAGCTGCCTTAATCTGTTGCTCAAACTTCTGAGATACTATGCCCTTCCAGGGTATGGCATTTTCATGACCAAGAGAAACTTCTGAGGGCTTTTAATGAGCTTGTGTAATATACAATGAAGGATTATCTCACCAAGGTAGCCGTTATCCCACTGGTTGGCTCTGATGAGTTCTATATCAGCATTAAGTTTGCATGGTTGTCAAATGACTCAGGCCCTGTTTACAAGGTTTTCTCATTGAATTGGCATTCTTACAAATTGTCCTGATGAATGCTGGACAAAAAAAGCTTAAACAAATTTCTTTTTTCAACAGTACTCAAGCTCTGTACTACCAGAGAGCCATTTATATTAGTTGATCCTGTAATTTCACCCTTCCAATAGGGGATACATGAATTTTGATAACAAAGGCATCAATTTTAGCCTGGAGACTGTTTTAGTGTGGGCAACGAGAAACCCAGTAAATGATCAATAGACTTGGAAATGATAGTATTGGTCCAAATGCATCTTGTATGCCTGAAAATTGAACCCTAGTTTGGACCACTCCGTCATTTCCCAATTCAGCTGAATTTTCCTTCTGGGAGGTAAGATCAGACCAGACTCCAAGATATTTGCTTGAACTGTATTTATCATGATGATACACGTGATGATCGTGCTGTAGAGCTCTCTGCCCTAAACTGCTCCAGCTCCGTCTTTTAAACTGATTCTCTCTCACGTGATTACTGAGTTCAAAATTACATCACAGCATACCTCAGAGGCACATCTGCAGATTAATTAAACTGCTTCACTATAAAGATAGATTTGTCTGATTGTTTTCTGGAGGGGAAATGATTAAGAGCAATGCTGGTGTTACAGCTGGACTGATGGATCCTGCTGTGAGATCAAGAAATCCAGAAAAGCAGGTTTTACGAATGTAACTGCTGGTTACTATAACTTTTTTTCTGTAGGATTCTCAGCCACAGGTAGCATAAAGGAACAGGCTGGACAGCAACGTTAGCTAAAATCTATGAGAGGAGCCAGGTAGATTGGGGAATTGGATGGGTCAATAGAGCCTCTAATCTTTGGGAAAGGATCAGAAGGGTACTGTGGTGGTTGTGGTATTGAGTGGAAGTCATGAGGGAGCTGAGGCTGTCTGAGGAGGGGGATTTACTAAGTTGCTTGCTGAGCCTGCAGGAAACACTCCTGGAACTGCTGACACCAAACAGGTTGTGTGTCCATGGTGGTGCAGTTGGTGGCACTCTTGCCTTTCAGTCTGAAGGTTATACATTCAGATCCTATTACAAGACTTGAGCACATAATCAAGACTTATATTCTCATGTAGCACTGAGTGAGCATTGTGCTGTCAGACCTGTCATCCTTCAGATATAAAATTAAATTGTAGTCCTGTCAGCCCTCTCAGATGGACAAAAAGGGTCTCCATTACTATTAAAGAACAGTAGAGGGTTTATCCCTAATGTCCTGACCAATATTTATCCTTCAGTTGATATCTCAAAAGCAGATTTTGTGGTCATTATCACCGCACTGTTCAGAGGAACTTGTTGTGTGCAGGGACAATTGTCACTACATTACAGGGATGATTACGCTTCAAAAGTACTTAGCTTTAAAATCCTTGAAAGATCCAGTGATCCTGAGAAATGTTATACAAATGCAAGTTCTCTCTTTTGCTTCATGAGCTCAGCCTCTCTTCTTCCGTTAAATTGTCAAGCTCCTGAAGCCCATGTTAAAAATAAAATATATATAATTTAAAGGCATGCTGCCTTATTATAAGAGTAGAATGGGTAATATAGCTCCAATGAGCATCTCAGGAGCGCAAAAGCTGATATTTCAGGCATAGACCCTTTCTAGGCCCGAAATGTCAGTTTTTGTGCTCCTGAGATGCTGCTTGGCCTGCTGTGTTCATCCAGCTTCACACTTTATTATCTTGGATTTTCCAGCATCTGCAGTTTCCATTATCTCTGATCACAATATAGCTCCAATGACCAGGTTTGTCCCCAACCCTCACCTCACCTGTGTCAAAACTAGAAGTAAGCAAATTAGTTTCCAATTCCAAATTTGATTGCCTTTTACAAAGGCATGATACCAGACCTTTTTCTTAGTTGTTACAATTCAGCCCAATATCTGTACATGCACTGTAAATTTGCATTGAATTATTTTATGACACTATATGCTGCAGATGTAAGTCGTTATGTACTGTCAGCTTTGGTGTAAAACACATCTCCTGAGAGCAGTGGGCTGGGGTAAGTTAGTATAAAGAGAAGATCATTGAAGAGGTTTCTCATCTCTTTCATATTATCACATGTGTTGCCTGTGAATAGAATTTCATTCTAAAATACACGTGTAAGTGATAGACTCAGTATTCGGATTTCTTATTCTTGTACAGGCAATAGCTCAAAGTTGCCTCTTAGAATCAACCTGACAGTTGACAACCCAGAGGGAACTGTGATAAGGTAAATCAGAAAAAAGATTTAATGCCGTTGTGTTGTCAGGAACCCAGGGACACAAATTTAAGATCACTGTTGAAACAAAGCAAAGGATGGAGAATTAATTTCAATGCAGCGCATTGCTAAGATGTGGAATGTCCTATTAGAAACAAATATAGGGCAGAATCTATAATAATTTTTCAGAAGGACTTAAGTGTAAATTTGAAAATGAAAGGGCAATGGAATGAGTCAGAGTCAATGGACCAAATTTAAAAACCTATATTCCTAAATTTCTGAAAAATAAATATGCAAGCCTTTAAAACCAGTGGATCATTTATGACGATCATTCAGAAGAGCACAGGCAAGTATTTCAGATGTTATTAAATAGAAAAATAAAGAGAATGTTCTGGTAGGCATGAAACAATACAAATCAGATCTCCCCAGAGATAGAACAAAAACAGAAAATGCTGGAAACATGCAAGAGTTCAGACAGCTCTTTTGAAGAGAATACATGAAGTAACATTATGGGCGTGGACAATTTTGCTTGGATAAAGGGTCTGTGCCCAAAACATTAACTCATTTGTTCTTTCCACTGATGTTACTTGACCTGCCAAATGCTTCCAGCATTTTCTGTTTTGGTTACAGATTTCCGGCATCTGAAGTTTTTTGTTTGACTCCAGAAATTACTTTAGGTGGGGTGTTAAACACAGTACTAAAAGATTCTTACAGCATCATTACTGCGAGAGAAAGACCCAACTCTAAATAGTAAAAGCCATTTTGAATTTTGAAAACAAAATAGAATATCAACTTAGAAATTTGTAAACGTATTCATTTCTCATCCAATGTCTATAGTACATCAAGGATTTTAAGATCAATGTGGTATTTGATCAGTTAGGAAGACATAATATAGGAGAAACAAACAAATCCCAAGGGCCAATTGATGTGTGTTATGAAGCTCCAGGATCAAAAGATAAAATGTATCAGACACTGACTTTGTCAAAGGGGAATCATTGGTGACATTCTGTGGGACTGAAAAGAGTCTAATAAAATATTAGGCAAATTTAAATTTTAAATCTAAAAGCACTTCAACTTAAAATCAATAATAATTCAAACAGTGTACTCTATTCTGAACTAGAGCACTATCAGCACAGGAACAACTAAAAGAAACAGCTGGCATGAATTTAGAAGGAGATGATCTTTCCTGACGTATAGGCTGTTGTAGTGCAGTGGTAGTGACCCTACCTCTGGACCAGAAGGCCTGAGTTTGTGTTCCATCTGCTCAAGAGATGTGTAAAAATAGATTGATTAAAAATACCTCCTGTCTAACTTCTTTGAGGAAGTTACAGATAAATGGAAATTGAAGTTACAATCCTTTGATAGATTTTCAGAAAGCTTTTGACTGTTACTTGTGCATTAATTAATTTAAAACCACAGCAATCCAGAAGTGAATATGAGGCTGCTTGACAAATCTGTTTAAAAAAAATGGGAAAAAACGTTTGTGTGCAACATCCTACAATTCATCACTTCTCACTGACCAGAAGGAATCAAGGAAACTAAAGAGTATGTGGATTTGCTGAGCTGGCAGTATTCCCACTGATGCAAAGTGAAATTGATTGCTTGGATATAACTGTTACGGCCCGACATGTAACAGGGAAATTTTCCATAGCTGAGAGGGCTACCATCTTATCAGCATTCAACTAGCTTACGACCATGCCCAGAAGACCCCGTCAGTGAATACCTACTCTGCTCAGAACAGCCATGATTTCTTTGTTCCACGGGAGTTAATCTTTGTATCATCAAGCCAAGAAGGATTGAACGATCTGGATCTCTGGAAAAGAGAAGAAGAAAAAAAACTTTGAGATTATGAAAGACTATGATAGACGTTGTACTGACCATTGGCAACTCCATAAGTACAGATACACGTATACAATAGTTACTGACAGATTCAGAGCATTGAACAGTACAGCATAGAAACAGGCCCTTCGGCCCACCATGTCTGTGCTGACCATGATGCCATTTTAAACTAACCTCATCTGCTTGCACATGGTCCGTATCCCTCTATTTCTTGCATGTTCATGTGTCTGTCTAAATGCCTCTTAAATGTTGCTATCGTATCTGCTGCTACTTGTCTCCTGGCAGCGATTTCTAAGCACCTACCATACTCTGTGTAAAAAAACTTCTTAGCACATCTCCTTTAAACATTCCCCCTCTCACCTGAACCTGTGCCCACTAATATTTGACATTTCCATCCTAGGAGAAACGACTCAGACTATTTACCCTAATCATTGCCTCCGGTAATTTCATATGCTTCCATCAGATCACCCCCTCAGCCTCTGACGCTATACTGAAAACAATCCAAGTTTGCCCAACCTCACCTTATGGCTAACACACTCCAATTCAGGCAGCATCCTGGCAAACATCTTTCGCACATCCTTCCTATAGTGTGGCAACCAGAACTGCACACAATACTTCAAATGTGGCCTAACTAAAGTTCTCTACGTCTGTTAACTTTAATATTCTATGCCTCAGTACCAATACCTGTTGAACGCTACTGGTCGCAGTCCTCCAGTCTGAAAACCAACTTCCCACCACCACCTTCTGTCTCCTACCATCAAGCCAATTTTGTAACCAATTCACAAGCTTCCCCTGATTTAACTTTACTAATTAGTTTGCTGGCAGAACTTAGTGTTGTCCATGTTGACAACTTCCACTGCCCTATTCTCATCAATCATCTTCAACACTTCCTCAAAAAACGTAATCAAATTTGTGAGACAAGATCTCACTATGCTGACTATCTCTAATAAGTCCATTCTTTTACAAATGTGAGTAAATCCTGTTGCTGAAAATCTTCTCCAATAATGTCCCTATCACTAAGGTAAGGATCCCTGCCTGTAATGTTCCTATAATGCTACAATCACCTGGCCAGGCTCATTCTCCAAAACAAAGTTCGGTACAGCCTCTTTCCTAGTTGGATTATCCACAAGAAACCCTCCTGGATGCAGTAAACAAATTCTGCCCCATCTAAGCCTCTGGCATATAGGGAGTGCCAGTCAATATCAGGGAAGTTAAAGTTACCCACTACAACAACCCTGTTGTTTTTACATCTTCCCCTGATCTACTGGCATAACTGTCTGTCATCTGCTGGCTATTGGGCGGCCTATAGTTTAACCTGATCATAGTGATTGCACCTTTCTTATTCCTGAGTTTTACCCATATGCCGTCCCTGGCGGATCCTTCCAACATGTCCTGTGTTAGTGCAGATATGACATTCTCCTGAATCAGTAACACAACTGACCCACCCCGTTTACATCCCTTTCCAGCAAACATCTAAACCCTGGAAAGTCAAGATCCTAGTCCTGCCCTTCTCCTAACCAAGTTTCTATAATTCAATTAGGACTTCAGGAGAAATCTCTTACCCAAAAAATGATTACAGAGTGGAACTGTTATTTCATTTCGGGTGAACAGTAAGCTAGATTACCTCAGAAAAGAGAAAGGAATAGAAAGATATATTGATGGGATTTGCTGAAGAAAGGTAGAAGGAAGTTTGTGCAGCACTTAAGTACCAGGAGGGACTTGTTGGGCCAAACGGCATGTTTGTGCTGTAAATACTTTGTCATGCTTTGAAACAAATAAGGAGGTGTGTTTTAAGGAATGTCTTGAGGGAGGAACAGAGTTGTAAGGAAATTCAGAGCTAGGTCACAAACAGCAGAAGGCACCAATGGTCAGGTGAAGGAAACAAATGAGGCATAAGAGATCAGAAAGGAGTATACAGATTTCTCGAACAGTTATAGGCCTGGATGAGGTCACAGAGATAGGGAGGCTGAGGATGTGGGGAGATTTGAAGTCAAGGATGAGAATTTTAAGTTGAGGGTATTTCAGGATCATTAAATTAGAGAGCAAATGGGTGCTGGTAACCCACCCATTCTTCTATGTTGTTCATGAAGGCATTTTGCATAAGTGTGTGGGTCTTTTAAATTCAACTGTGCATGCAGAGTAAATTAAAGGGGCCTATTTTTGTGAGGCCTGCGTGGAATTTTTTTTGTGTAGCTGTGTAGCCACACAGCTTAGAGGAAACATTGTGATGGATGAATGAGATTTCGTACAAGTCATGAGCAGCAGGATTTTGGTTCTACTCAAGTTAATGGAGAGTGAAAGCTTCAGTGATTGGCAAAAAAATTGGAAGTCCCTCCTCCTGCCATGGATTTCCCTCTTATCTATCTATCTATAAATTTATTGTACCATTTTTATATCATAACACAGCTAAGGTTTTATTTAAGACTGGGAGAGCCTTTCATTTTGTGCAAGATTTATGTGTTTTGTGAGTTATCAAAGAAACTGGATTGAATCACATTTATAAACAAAACCTTACAGCCATTACAGCACAAATATTTTGCTTTTATGCAATGCGGCGAACAGTTTTACTGAGCTGAATTTGAAGCTAGGTGGCAGTTAGATTTGCTCTCTAATAACATATCTCAAGAGTGCCAAAGAAAACCATGAAACCTGTAACATTGTCAGATTGTAAAAAGTTATAGTTTATATGGTTGAGGCATGCATGCTTCATAAGTTCATATATAATACTTCAATGTTCACCTTTGATTTCCAGTTGTAATCAGATTCAAACTGGAATATCCTACTGGTTTTTAAGTTAAATCTGTGTTTTTGTGACCATCTCTAGTGAGGCGTATAATGCTTTTAAGTGTGAGGTAGGATCTACGACATGAAATCCTATCAATCTGACTAGAGTGAGAATTGCGGGCTTAGATATTGACTGCTGTCAGAAGTGTCCCGTGTAATCCAGAAAATCATATAAAACCAAGAAGTACCGCATTTCCCTGTAATGCTTCTCCCAGTTCAAATGGCTACAACTACGTTCCCCAAGCTCTCCCTGTTTCCTGACTCAAAGCTTCTCTCATCTTCTCAATCTAGTTATTACAATGACACCAATGACTACAATGTTTCCACTCAAACTTTTTCCAGCCTCCACCAATTGATTCACAACTGGATCTGTTGAGAATGAATTAAGTGTGAAGTCCTCACTTCACACAAGTTTACAATAATTTGGCTACCAGGATCAGAAGAACCATGTGTCTTCATGTGCTGCTGCTGTGAATTACACATACTGCCAATAGAGTTTTAGGACTAGCAGAAATCTCTACATACCGACAGTTTTATTCATTTAATTTTCCTGCCGCTTGCTGTCACTAAGCTGGGAGTTCTGGTGCAGTGCAGGCAAGAAGCTCTCCAGTGGAGTGTGTTAGCTCTGAAATGTTCTGTTGTGACTGGCAACAGAAAAGAGTTGTACATCAGTGCTGGCATTGCAAAAATTTAGGTTGCATGAGTCAGGTTCCTAATTGTGGCCCATTGTCCCTTAGAGATTGATTAAGCAGTGTTGTGCTCCTGCTTTATAAGCAAGTGTGGAGCTGGATGAACACAGCAGGCCAAGCAGCATCTTAGGAGCACAAAAGCTGACGTTTCGGGCCTAGACCCTTCATCGAAAAACGTTTCGTCCAGCTCCACACTTTGTTATCTCGGATTCTCCAACATCTGCAGTTCCCATTATCTCTGAGCACAACACTGCTTTCTTCGATAGAATGGCTGATCATTGACCTCAATTTTTGGATGCTGTTGTAGAAATGGTTGTGGCATGAGCTATAACATCCAGTGATCATGGCCATGAAGGAATAAACACTCAACCATCTAATACAGCAGATTGTTGAGCGGGACGAAACCAGCTTGTAAATAGTGGAGCAGAATACTGAATATAGTACTTACAAGCTTACGAGATAATTATATCAGTGCAAACCATAAAGACATTTCTACTGACCATAAAATAGACAAAAATTTGATCTCCATGACTGGAGTTGGTGCAATAACATTTGTATCTTTAATAGCCCTGAAAATCTAAAAATGATCTGTCACTTGTATCCAGGAGACTGCCTGATACTACTTATAAAGTCATTGAGACATATAGCATTGAAACAGACCCTATGGTCCAAGCAGTCCATGCCGAACATAATCCCAAACTGAACTAGTGCCAACTGCCTGCTCCTGGCCCAAACCCCTGCAATCTTTCCTACATACCTATCCAAATATCTTCTAAATGTGGTAATTGTACCCGTATCTACCACTTCATCAGCAAGTTCATTTGGCGTGCAACCCACCCTCTGTATGAAAAATTTGCCTCTCATGTTTTTTTTAAATCTCTCTCCTCTTACCTTAAAAATGTGTCCCAGTCTTGAAATCCCCCATCTTAGGGAAAAGACAACTACCATCAACTTACCTATACCTCTTATTATTTTATAAACGTCAATCAGGTCACCTCTTAAACTCCTATGCTC